>NW_005367809.1:712525-748429 GCF_000412655.1 Myotis brandtii | reverse complement strand
TATATAATTATATTTATATTATCACAATATAATTTGATCTTATAACTGATTACTCAGTTAGAAGGGCAGGATGTCTACAAGACTGAAAAATTGAACTAATTATCAGTTACTTCATTGACCATTGGTTTAGAAATGTGCTAGAATATTTATTGAATTTTATATTCGCCATTAGCAAACATAGAAATCCATTGCTGAATTACAATACTTACTATGGGACATAATGTGATGTGATTCAAGAGTGTTTAGAGAAAATTTAGGGAAAACAAAACACTATTTACATAGTTTTTTGGTTTGTCAAGAATATGCTAATTTTAAAATACTATAGCCTATTTAAAAACTTTGACTAATATTACTGAGATTGTTAAATTATGTGATCCTTTAAGCCATATATTGTCTGCATCACCTTTATTTTAACCTTTGAGGCAAGGTACTATTGGTCTTTTCATAAACAGAGAACAATTCCAAGATCCCAGACTGAAACTTACTATTTTACAAGAACCATTCCCATGGAATGTGTGAACCAATTTTTAAAAGGCTTTATTAGAAAGCCTTGTCCTCTCTAGTTCTCTCACTCACCCGCTCCACCCTCACCTTTACACAGTATGTGACAGAAACAAGAGATGGCCAAGTTTATAATTCTCAGTCTCACTTCCTCAGTAGAACATATCCCATCTTCTTCACAGAGTATAAACAGGCTTTCTCCCTCTCTCTCTCTCTCTCTCTCTCTCTCTCTCTCTCTCTCTCTCACACACACACACACACACACACACACACACACACCCCTTCCCTTATTCTGGCCAAGGGAGAAGAAGCTCAGGAATTCCAAGGCAAAATAATGGGAAAAAGGAGTTTCATTATGCAGCATAAATAATACTCTATTCCACAAAATACTTTTGTTCCACATATATTCTTTTAAAGAACATGTTTTTCTGCCATGTTCTAGTTCCTAAGTTTACAGCCATGGTTTTCTCCATCTATAATGAGATGATAGTCCTCATTAGTAGATCTTTAGTAAGCATTGAAATATGTAATTGATTTCAGGGGTAGCTGAAAATTTGATGCTTCTTCCTCAATAGGTCTCCCAAATATCTTAATCTGTGTCTCAATTTTTTAAATAATTTTTTGGAGTTCAAGTATTATCCATTTTAAAAGTGTTAATACATCTGCGACAGGTAACAATTTTATCACAATACCTGGACTGAAATTCATAACAGCACTATCTAAAATTTTGAGAAATTGTATCAAAATCTCCAAATAAAGAGAAATCAAGTGAATTGTATTTCTAATAGATATATTAAGTTTGTATAGCATAGTTATTTCTATATAACATTTAGGTAATATTTGAATACTTTCTATGCTTAGACATCAACATATGAATACTTGATATTTTTTAATCCTCAGGGTAATCCTGTAAAATAGGTACCACTATTATCACCATTATTAGGGGTTAGAAAAGTTATCAAAAGTTAGACCTGGGATTAAAATCTAAGACTACTGTGTCTAAGATTTTAAGTATAAGAGGAAACAAGTACAATATTTCCAGAATCCTGGATATTGTTTGGAAGAGCAGGCTCCACTAGGATAACAGAGAAGTCAAGAATAAGACTGATTGACTCACTAGTAGCTTTTATGGGAACACTATGTTGGAGGAAGGTAAAAAGCAAATTTAATTTACTTTACTAATTTGCCTAAACTACTATCTCTTATACTGTAAGTTTCACAGTTTATTTCTCATGTTTGAAACCAATTGTTAAGTCACATCTTGTATTCCTTACCATCCCCCCACTGGAACAAATTTCTCCATGTTTATTAAACTTTCCACATAGGCCTTCATTTCTTTTTTTAAAAATATATTTTTATTGATTTTACAGAGAGGAAGAGAGAGGGATAGAGAGTTAGAAACATCAATGAGAGAGAAACATTGATCAGCTGCCTCCTACACGTCCTCTACTAGGGATCGAGCCCACAACCAAGGACCTTTCTGCCCATGGGCCAGCACTCTATCCACTGAGCCAAACCAGTTAGGGTGGGCCCTCATTTCTTAATCCTACCATTATTTATTATGAGGCTACCATTTTCAAAGCACTCTGATAGATTGATTAGTTACTTAAATAGGGTCAATATTAGAAGCAATACGGCTCATGATAGAGATAGCTCAGGTATCTGAGATAGAGTTTCTTAACCAGTCATCACACCGGGATTAAGTCAGGAAATTAAAACACTGCTATACTCTTTCATGTAGAGAAGCTCAAGACTTGATTGGAAAGTTTGTAAGGAGGAAATTCTGACCTAGGGGAGTTGGTGGAAGGCAGCCTCCCCTAATTGTTCCTTGACCTTTACAAACAAGTCTGTGTATGTGTGGACCCTCAGGTGTTTACCAGAAACTTTATGCTTATAGGTGTCCTTGCTTAAAGGACAATGAAGACACAGGTGTCCTCCCAAGATTACTTGCTCTACTGATTGTATCTAAAAGATAAACTTTATCCCAAACTGCTATTACAATAAAAGCCTGAAGAGGCAAGCAATCGAAGCTGTCTGGTTCCTATAGCCAGGCAGTCCCTCAGCCCTCTCTTTCACAGCAATCATGTGTCAGATTAATCATTCATCCATCGCTCAGGGTCTGCTGGTCAGCTCTGGCACTTTCACATCCTATGTAATAAAGAGGTAATAGGCAAATTGACCCTCACACCCTCATGTCATCACAAGATGGCTGCTCCCACGTCATCACAAGATGGCCGCCCCCATGTCATCACAAGATGGCCAGCAGGGGAGGGCAATTGGGGGAGACCATGGCAGGGGAGGGCAGTTGGGGGTGAAATCAGGCTGGTATGGGAGTGGTTATGGGGTAATCAGGCTGGAAGGCAGAGGAAGCTAGGGGCAATCAGGCAGGCAGGCAAGCAAGTGGTTAGGAGCCAGCAATCCCGGATTGCAAGAGGGATGTCCGTCTGCCAGCTTAAGCCCGATCCCTGTGCACCTAAACCAGCAGCCAGACATCCCCTGAGGAGTCCCAGATTGGAGAGGGTGCAGGATGGGCTGAGGGACAGCCCCCCATGCATGAATTTTGTGCACCAGGCCTCTAGTTGTTTTAATAATCATGAGAACCATGTAACTTTGAAATTGTATTTAATATACTTAAAGGTTGAATATCCAAAACTCTCAAAGAGTAAAGACTAGGTAAAAATATTTAACTTCACAAAACAATATAAATGATACACATTAAATTTATTGCTAAGTAGTTTTCACATTTCTCAAAGTTATGTGGTAAAACAAAGGTTATGCTGTAGTTTTTCAGCTTTAGAAGAATTGCTAAAAATGCATTTTACACTATCAATCAAGTTGTATGTTACCTCATTTAAAGAGCGTCATTGGAAATATAATGCTTCTGCTGAAGGCCTTTTACTCATGCAACCTTGCATTTATGGAGTAAACAAATGACAGGCATTGGTTAGCATTGTGATTATGCTTTCTGCATGGGCTCTAAAATTATAGTTAGTTGATTAGGTTGATAAGACTTAAAATGTCAGAGAAACCAAATAGGGAATAACAACCAGAGAGAGATCACACCACAAATTAAGGTGTATGTAGTTTGTTGTATGGTATAATTGAGGGCATCTACTCAGTGAGAGATGACAACTTTGCTAAAACTGGAATTAGCAGTTCATGTACAGACTTTGATATGGAAAAACACAGTACAACGTCAAAAGAACAAGCAATTTTCTGGCTTAAGCTATTGGGTTATAGCTTTTCCTGCTAAAAAATATGACATTTATTTGTTCATCCATGACAGACACTTAGGTTATTACCATATCTAAGCCCTTGTGGATAATGCTGCAATAAACATGGAAACACAGATATCACTGTGAGATACTGATTTTATTTTCTTCAGATATATAGCCAGAGGAGGAATTGCTGGATTCCAGGAATCGTATGGTACAACCATGTGTTGCTTAACAATGGGGATATGTTCTGATAAATGTCATTAGGCAATTTTGTCATTGTGAGAGCATCATAGAGTTCACCTACACAAACCTAGATGGTACAGCCAACTACACACCTAGGCTATGTAATATGGCCTGTTGTTCCTAGGCTACAAGTTCTGTACAGCAGGGTACTGTACTAAATGCTGTAGGCAACTGTGACACTATGGTAAGTCTTTGTGTATCTAAACATAGTAAAATAATAGTAAATTATAGTATAAATTTTTTTTAAATATTACACCTTTATACAGAACTTACCCTGATTAGAGCTTACGGGACATAAGTTGATCTGCGTAAGTCACAACTCATCCAGAGATGGGAACTGGAAAGAAATAATTTGAGGCAAGGGTAGAGAGAGAATTGCTTGACAGAAGTTTTGTTTTGACTACCAGTAAGTTATTGTGAAATACCAAATGTGTATTACCTGGAGATGTCAAATAAAATATAGAATACACAAGTCCAAGTAAAGGCTGAAAATACAGATTTGGAAGTCATGCACCAATATTAGTTAAATTAGAAACCATGACATAAGATGATGTTACCTGGAGATAATATTTCCATGGCAAAGAGAAGGCTATTCATATCAGAGCCTTAGGACTCTATAACATTTTAAAACTTGATCAGCACAGTTTAATCCAGGGTCGGTGAGTAAAAAAGAGATGGTTTATGAGGTAGCAGAAAAGCCAAGAGAATGTGGAGTCCCAGAAATTTGCTGTCTCAAGAAGAGGGAAGGGTTATATCAAATGCTGTTGACATGTCAAGTAAGAGAAGATTCAAAGACTGATAACTTGATTTGATTACATGACATCTATGTTGACTGTACAAGAAAACCTCTGTGGAGTGGTGGGGATCAAAGCCTTATTGAAATGGATTGAGGAGTGAATGTGAGAGAATGGTTTGGAAACAAGAAATTATGAACAGTTATTGCCAGAAATGATGTTATGAAATGGGAACATGGAAATAGAGTGGTTAACTAGAGGTGTTTGCAGGGTTTCAAGGATGCTTTCTACTTTAAAAGAGACAATATAGAATTACCAGTATGATTGTGTATTTTGGGAAGTGCATATAGAGAGGGAAAAATTAATGATGATAGGGAAGGAGATAATTATAGAAGACATCAGGTGAGAGAAAAGAAAATCTAGAGCACGCATGGAGAGTTTGGTTATTGACAAGGCTAGGCTCACAACATTCATAAAGTAAGGGGAGTGAAGTTAGTAATTGTGGGCAAGTTTGAATTAAAAAAATACACATCAAGTTTAGGGATTGAGAAACAAGTAGGATGCACTAAGAGGCTAAAAGGGTTAGAAAATAGTGAATTTAGAGAAGGAAATGTGAATATAAAAGTAAATTACACTAAAATTTCCAGGCATGTTGAGTGTCCATTTGAAATCTGGGCCCTGGGTTTTAACTGAAGTCAATTAGGACAGCAACATTCAGTTGCTAGGTCCATATATCGATTAACTGTCATATGATGTTTAATTGGGGTTGTGATTTGTTAGTTGATACTGACAGAGTAATATTAAGTGAACTAGAGGCCCAGTGCACAAAAATTTGTGCACTCGGGAGGGTCCCTCAGTCCGGCCTATGACCTCTTGCAGTCTAGGACCCCTTGGAGGATGTCCACCTGCTGGCTTAGGCCAGCTCCCTAGGGGATCAGGCCCAACCTGGCAGTCAGACATCCCTCTGGCAGCCCAGCAACCCTTGGGGGATGTCCACTTGACAGCGGGGAGCAGGCCTAAGCTGCAGTTTGACATCCTTAGAGATGCTGAGGAGGCAGGAGAGGCTCCCACCACCACTGCTGTACTGGCAGCTGTCAGCCTGGCTTGTGGCTGAGCAGAGCTCCCCCTGTGGGAGCAAACTGACCACCAGGGGGCAGCTCCTGCATTGAGCGTCTGCCCCCTGGTGGTCAGTGTGTGTCATAGTGACCAGTCATTCCCAGTCTTTCTGCTGTTAGGGTCAGTTTGCATATTACCCTTTTACTATATAGGATCTGGGGTGCCTGGCCAGCCTGGGTGAGAGGCTGATGGGTGTTTGCAGGCTGGTCACACCCCCTTCAAAGTGGGGGTCCCCACTGGGGTGCCTGGCCAGCCTGGGTAAGTGGCTGATTGCCGTTTGCAGGCTGGTCACACACCCTTCAGGGTTGGGGTTCCCACTGGGGTGCCTGGCCAGCCTGGATGAGGGGATGATGGCTGTTTGCAGGCTGGTCAAGCTCCCCTCAGTGGGGACCCTCACCCCATGGAGGTTTGGCCATCCTGGGTGAGGGGCTGATGACTGTTTTCAGGCTGGCCACACCCCCTTTAGGGTGGGGGGGCTCCACTGGGGGGCCTGGCTAGTCTGGGTGAGGGGCTGAGGGCCATTTTCAGGCTGGCCAAGCCCCCCCTGGCGACAGAAGCTCTCAGCCTCTCCTTTTTTTCTTTTTTTTTTTTCATTCTGGGATTTATTTACCTTCTATAATTGAAACTTTGTAGCCTTGAGAGGAGCTCAGAGCCGGCCAGGGCGAGTGGGAGGGAAGCTTGGCTTCCTCCATCGCCAGGGGCAACCCTCTCCTGCTCACTCCAGCTCCGTGGCCATGGCCGACTGAAAGCAGGTACTGGGGTTTATTTATCTTCTATAATTGAAACTTGGTTGCTTTGAGTGGAGCTCAGAGCCGCTGCGGCAGGCGGGAAGCTTGGCTTCCTCCATCATTGGGGCAACCAAACCTCCTGCTTGCTCTAGC
Source organism: Myotis brandtii (assembly GCF_000412655.1). NCBI lineage: Eukaryota > Metazoa > Chordata > Mammalia > Chiroptera > Vespertilionidae > Myotis > Myotis brandtii. The sequence goes on along the minus strand of NW_005367809.1, from coordinate 741,736 downwards.
TCCTTGGCTGCCGGCAGCCATCTTGGTTGGGTTAATTTGCATATAGTCGCTCTTATTGGCTGGTGGGCGTGGCTTAAGGCATAGCTAAAGTACGGTCAATTTGCATGTTTGTCTTTTATTAGTGTAGATAGATTTAGAAAATTTGGCATATATTTTATCAATTAGTCTAATAAGTACCAGAAAAATAGTGCAGAATGAACACTGGATCAGAGAGAAACTTAATTTTTTTAGGACTTACCCTTTAAGGCTGAAGGGCAATCCTAGATGCTATTACCATATTTAAGTATGTCATTAATCTTGCCTTTTATATGCCATAATCTTTATGTTTCATAAACATATAAAACTTTATTTAAAGCTAACTTTTACTTCAAGCAGTTAGAAATGTATCTAAAGTAAGATTTAAGATGATAATAGAGTAAAACCCACATGAGTTTAAATTGTGGTACCACTAAATAGTTATGTTTTCCTGGACAAATTTAAAACTCCATGTAATCCATCAGGCTATATAATTATTTAATACCAGCACAGATATAATATCCTACATTTGGCATAAAAAAGTATCAATAAATATTTGCTAACCAGGTGTACTGGTTAATAATGAGGATTTTGTAATCAAAGAAAACATGATAATTTCAAGAGAAACATCAAAAGTGCTTTATTCAAAGTAATGTCCATTGCCAGCTATACTTTTCCCCCATCTTTCATATAATTTGTAGATACTGTCCCAATAGGACTTTTCTTGTTTTGAGGCAAACCATTCAGAGACCCAATTTTCCACTTCGTCATACATTTTGAAGTGCTGCTCAGAAAGTGCGTGTGCCATCGATCAGAACAAGTGGGAGTCTGAAGAAGCAAGGTCTGGTGTATACGATGGGTGGGTTAATACTTCCCAGGCAAGATATTTTAACGTGTCTTTAACTGGTTTTGAAGTGTGTGATGGCACATTATTATGAAGCAAAATTACTTTGCCGTGGCTTCTTGCCCATTCTGGTCATTTTATGATCAAAGCGTGGTTCAAATTGACCTGGGCGTTCTTTGTCTTTCACATTGAAATCATCATTTTTAAAGCTTTTAAACCAGCATTCACAAGTATCTTGAGATGGAGCATGTTCACCCTAAGCTTCCCGAAGTATACAATAACTTTTTGCAGCACTTTTCTTTAAAATAAAGCAATGAATAAAAACTTTCTGCAAATGCTCTTTTTTTTTGGCACAAAATTCGACATTTTTAAGTGTAAAAATATCTATGATGTTAACACCTTCAGAAAAGTTGTCATATGAAGTTTTGAAGTTTGCTGTCAACACAACAAAATAGTAAACATATCAAACGCATATATATCAACATATGTGTAACTCCATCTATTGAAAAAAATCCGCATTATTAATTGGTACACCTGGTATATTGCTATTTTTGCTATTGTTATTAAGTTTTTGTCATCATTAATACTTATAAATGAAGAAGCTATCAGATTTTCTTTAAGTCAGATTCAGCATGTTGTTTTGCCTAAAATCTCATAGAAAAACAATAAGACTATCAATTGTGTACTTATATGTTTCCCTCTTATACCTATAAAGCTATCTATATATACTTGTGAACTTCATACATGTCTCCCATTTTTTGTTTTTTCTGAGTCCAGAATTTTTCCCCTGAGTTCAGTGAAAATAAAGCTAATCAATTATTTCAGAAAGTACAAATCCCTTAGCCTTCTTTAATTCTCATAATTCTTGGATTATCAGCAAGATATAAAATTTCATCCCCTCTTCTTAATCCTCATATTTTTAAATTATTATTATTGATTTTAGAGGGAGAGGAAGAGAGAGAAAGAGAAAAATCAATGTGTGAGAGAAACATTGATGAGTTGTCTCCTGTATGTGCCAAATGAAGATCCAACCCACAACTTTTTTGATGCATGGGAGGACCCCCAACCAACTGAGTCACCCACTGGGTTTTTTACCCCTTTTCATTCTTCAAACTTTTTACATCCTTGATTTTATGGGCTTACATTCTCTCAAGTTTTTTGTTTTTTCTTTCTTTCTTTCAATTTATTTTTCTCTCCTACTCTCATGTGCTGGATCATTATACAATCACACACTTAAATACTATTGTTTGAAGAGTACTCCTCTCCTTTCTTGTTTTTCTCTACACAGTGTTCCTTAACATTTGATGGAAACATTATAATCTACCAAATTTTTTTAAATGACTTGCTTGATCCCTATTCTGAGAGATTTTTATTTAGTAATTCTTGGATGGTACTCCAGGAAGTCTAGTTGAAAAATATCCAGAAAATTATTGACATCCAATCAAAGTTAAAAGAACCACCGTCTATACATTCTCTATTGGCTTTCTCATTCAATCCCAGTACCTACATATCTGTCACCATTTGATAGCCTCCATGTAACCTTCTTAACAGGTAAGTTGTTTTTTTCCTAATAGCTGAAACATAGAACGTGTCCAAAGAATATTTGATAAGTGAAAGAAGAAATAAATGATTCCCATGTAATAATGAGATAATAAATCAGTTTTAAAAAAGATTATTGAAAATGATAATACACTGACATCTTGAACATTATCATTGCCAACTTAATTTAAAATTATCATCAAATAGGAAAACTAAATATGTAAGTGGAGACCAATTAAAAAATAGTCTTCAATATCACAATATCAACTTGCTGTGAGCTACTTATAAAAATCCTGAAACAGCAGACCTCTAGCTTACTCTATTTTTAAAATTGACACAAGATTATTAAATAAACCAGTAAAATATGATTTTATGCTATTGTGTTTATGAAATTTCAGATAACCAGTTTCTTTGTGAAACCAAAAGAATGTCAAAGTACTGCTGAATGTCACAAACTGTGGCGCCAGTTCTCAAGATGTTTAACTTTAAAATGTACCCTTAGTAAACAAAAGAAGTTAAGAAACTTGGCAGAAAGTTAAATACCTACAGATGCAGATAATCACTTTCTAAAAGCTTCTCATAGAGTCAATTCTTCTTTAGCTTCAATGTGACATGGGGTCTGTCTTTGTTATTTTATGGATCTATAGCTTTCATATCTAATAGCTTTCCATCTGTGCAAAATGTGTTTTGAATTGTGTTTAAGAGCAAAACAAAAAATTATAATGAATTTGGCTATATTTGTCATAATTATAGTAAAGATAATTGTTCTTAAAATAAATTTTAATTTACTGCAGTGCAACTTTATTCTTTGAATAAGGAATTTATTATAATTTATTTATATATTTTCCAAAAGAAACTTGGAGATCAGAATACATTTATTTTGTATACTAACCATGTAATCCTGGGCTAGTTATTTAACTTTCAATCATGTCCTGAGTATTACCTAGTATATGTAAAATATAGCTAATGAAGTAGTTGACACATAGAAGATAATTAGGTAATGGAACAATTATTATGATGGAACTTGTAGAATGATGTTGCATTAGTTGAGTTTAGAGGTGACGTCCCAGGTGACTGGTATATATAACCCATTTACACAGTCTTCTGGGGGCCATGATAAATAGAGAAAATTATTAGAAGGTTGAATAAATTAATTGTTCAATAAATATTTTTAATTAGACATATAAATAGGTATAATATAAAGTAAAAATTTAGAAATATAGCTAAGAAAAATAAGGTTAAATAAAAATAAGGTTTTTATTAATTAACTAGAGGCACGATGCATGAAAATCGTGCAAGGGACTCGGCCCTCACGGCCCTGGCTGCCTCGCAGACCACCCACTTGTCGTTCCGGAAGGTCCTTTTGGAAGGTCATTCTGCCGTCTGGTCTAATTAGCATATAAGGTCTTTATTATAGAGTATATAGCAACAAGAGCATATAAATCATTTGTAGAAGGTGACTTTTAAACCATTAATCCTCCATATTTACCCCACCATATTTATTTCTATTTAACAACTTATTTGAGAATCCTTGGAAAATTCAAATTGTATTCCAAGAGAGTTATTCCACTGTGCATAGATCACGATAAGTTAAAATTCACATATTAAACATGGAATATTCTTTGACCCAACATAGTTTAGATTCCTGTTGCCTAAAATTGCGGATATGCTAATGATTTTGCTCCACTATTTTGGAACAAGGTAATTAAGACCATACTCCAGGATGGCTGGGACAAAGTCTACATCCCTGAGGATTTGTAGAACATAATAAAACATAATCCTGGATTTTCTATATCTATATTGCTATGTGAAGTAGAGAAAACATTCTATTCATTTAAGCAAAAAGATAATATCTAAGCCCATCCAGCTCCTTGTTTTTTATGTTGTCATGTATCTGTTTAAACGACTTATTATGGGTAACATATTTCATGTGTATATATAATAAGTTACATGTTTACTGAGGAAAAGTTTGTTCAATACTTCATCTTGTTTTCACTGAAAAATAGATCAATTACATTATGTACTGAATTTATATTCATAACACTGAAAAGAGTATTATGGCTTTTGATAAGGTAAATATTTTATCTTCTTCCTAGCAATAGTAATCAAATCCAGAGAAAACTCAATGAGCATTTGAGTTAGACATTGTCATAAGTGTCTCACACACATTTTTTACATTTATTATATAATTAGACTTTTTTATTAATTAGTTTTAGTTCTATATTTTTATGCTTCACTAATTCTTATAATTCTTCAAATGCTTTTATTTTAATATAAAGAGATACATACTATGAGTCTGCAGGTACCATATTAGAATATTTGAAACAATATCCATTGTTTTAAATTTCATGAAAGCTTTTTATAGTGAAAAACGTGTCAAGTACTTTTCAGTATACCAAGTTCTTCAAGATCTATACTCTAAAATCTTTTTACATGGTGATACATCCCATTCTAGTCTTAAGTCATCATTAACATTTTATCTCCATGTTGATAGGCCATCTAGCATGATGAGGCAGTGAGACATATATAAGCTTTTTTTATTTAAAATAGTAGTTAATTTGTAAATATTTGCTTTGTAAGCATCTTGGAAAAAATAACACACTTCTATGACTTTTCTACCACTCAACATTGAATACTTAGTTTTTAAATAGGCTTTGTTTAAAGTTGACAACTTAATCTTCTACATTTTTAGAATTTATAATTATTGAAAAAATATACTGTATTCATCTGTTATTTAATATGAAAATTAAAGTATTTGAAAATGATAGTAGTTGAGATAACTACTAATTATGTATGATCTTAAATATACTGAGTTGTTCAGTTATGCTTGCTTATAATGCTTAGTAATAAAGTGCCAATGGCATGGATGCAGCCTAAGGATAAGTTTATTTTGAAGCAAATAATATATATTTTTCTAAATTAACATACATTTATATGTTGTTTTAAACATGTTTCTTTAGAAAAAATTATCCTAAGAGCTTAATGAAAGACTTAGACATCTAAAAATAATAAAGGACTGTAAAGTATTCTGCAAATTGAATTTAAAACAAATCTATACCTATTAAAATAAAATAATCTGAAATAGTGAGGGTCAATCTAATTGCTTGAAGTATTATAAAATATTGTGATATTACTTACTGTTTAAGGGCAGATATTATTAATTCAGAGAAGAATGTGTTTAAGTTCTTCTCTATCACCTTCTAGCTATGTAATCTTGAACATCTATTTCAACCTCTATATATTTGAATGTTCCCATTGAGAAAATGAGGAATGTAGTGCTTTCTGCCGCAGAAGATTTTTATGAGGATAAAATGTGATTCTCTCTCTCTCCCCATGGTATTGATAAGACTGCTAGTCTCTTACAATATGGGTTCCTCCCTTATTTCCTGGTGTCATGGAAATTTGAGCTTTAAAGCCTTTAGTTGAATATATTCATCAATAGTAGAGATAGAATTTCCAAATCCCTTTCAACTACGGATAGTTGTATCACTGAGTTCTGAACAATGGAAAGGCAGTAGAATGCTATAAGGAAACTTCTGGAAATCTTCCATAGAATGGAGTCGATTCACATTTTTTCCCTCTGTTATTCCTTAGTATTTATTGTATCCTGTTACCTGGAATGTGGATGTGATAGTGGATTTTATTCCACTATTTTGGGGCAGGATAATTAAAACCATACTCCAGGATTACTGGGACAATCTCAAAAGAGTCTACATCCATAAGTATTTGTAGAACATAATGAAACACAATTTGAATTTTCTACTTCTGGATTTTTATGTGAAATAGAGAGACATTTCTATTTTTATATAAGATGCTGTTATATTATACCATTATTATTTACTGACAGTCAGTGATATTCCAAAGCTTAAAGGGACACAAGTGCTTTCAATAAAGAACTGAAGTAAATGCAAGTTTCTTAAAGTGATAACTAAGACATTTTCTCCTTTCATACAATGCAGAGATGAGTGGTGAGCTGAAAGGACCAGAAAGATATTAAACAAGTTTTGGATTTAGGATTTAGTGTATTATCTTATATTTTCTGGCATTGCATATGTCATTTACTAATAATTATTTCTGACATATTTGAAACTGAAAAATATACAGTTAAAACTGACTGGATTAGAGAATACTGAGTTTTCAGAAGTGGGGATACCAAATTGAATGTAGCATTAAGAAACGTTGCATGATGTTGTCTCAGTTATTCAGAGATAATTATAGAAAACAAGGTGACATTGAAATATGTATATTTTAAGGTTCTTGGTAAAGTCTGTTGAAGATCTTGAAAAGATAAAGGTCAGTAGTTTGTATATCTGTTTTTTTGTTCTTAATGTGTAACCCATGTGCTAACAATATTATAACCATAATTGTATAACTTATAGGTAAAAGTGATAGACTAGAGTAAAACATGTCATAAGGATTTGTTAATCAATGATACAAGGCTGATAATGTATTCATTTCTTATTGCTGATATAACAAATTACCACAAATTTAATAATTTTAAACAATAGAATTTTATTGTCTTGCAGCTCTGGATGCCATAAGTCTGACAACTCTCATTAGGCTAAAATCAAGGAGTAGATCAACTGCACTTCTTTCTGGAAGCTCTAGGGAAGAATTCATTCCCTTTCCTTGTCCAGCTTCTAGAGGATGCCCACATTTCTTGTCCACCTTCAAAGATTATAAGTCATTCAAGATAAGTTCCCCAATTCAAAATCCTTAACTTAATCATACCTACAGAGTCTGTTGCCATATAAGATAACATATTGGTACATAATCCTGGTACACAGGTTATCAGGATTAGGACACACATATCTTTAGGGGGTTATTATTGTGCCTACCACAGATGATTACTAAAGAAAGTTATGAAACGTGTATTATTATCTCTAGATGCCTTTCTGTGTATGTATATTCTCCAATTTATTAAATACATGTAGTGCTGACTCAGGGACCATTAAGTTTGGATAACTGTGTGTTTTTACAGTTCATCTTAAGGCTACTTTTGCTACCAGAGGAATAGAACTATTTTATGAAGTTAGCTATAAACTGACTTTAACTAAGGAGACTTAAACACTGAGTAGTAAGCATCAGGATAATAAAAAGGATTTTCAGAGGAAAGAGAGGCTCTTGTCTAACAAGGAGGATTACCTGTAAACACTGGAGTTCTAAGAATTAGAATCACCACACACATTAATTTTTATTTCATGTTCATTTTTATAGCATTGGATATACACATACACACAGTTACATATTTTTATAGTTATATATAAGAATATTTGCACACATGAATGCCATACATATGTTTATATGTATCACATTCTATTTTTTAGGATCAATAAATTTATTATAAAGTATTTGAAAATTTTGCAAAAGTATGTTTTTGAAAATTTGGATTTTAACTTCTATGGTTTATATTCTAGAGGAATATTTCTTATTATTGTTAGAAATATCTCTAATAATAAAAGTGCAATATGCTAACTAGACCGACATCCTTCCAGATGACCTTCTGGATGAAACCAGGGCTGCAAGGTAAGCCCGGGTCCTTGGTGCCAGAGGGAAGCTGGTGCTGGCAGCCGGGGAAAAGAAGGCCTACTCTTGCACAAATTTCGTGCATCAGGCCTCTAGTTTGATTATATTTTAGAACGTTTTAGTCATTTATGACAATACAGTTAGAGTTATGTAAGTGAAATCAATAAAAAAGAAACATTTTATACTTTTGCCATCATAATAGTCATTACTGCAATACAATTTGAGAGCAGCTGAAGTTTTTTTAAAACTTCTTGCATAATTTAATCAAGAAATCAGTTGGTAGTCACTATACAATTAAGGGTTCTGAAAGAAGAAACAAAGTCAGATGGTTCCATATGTCTGTGGGTTCAAATGTTCACTTTTATACACATTTCACACAGATCCTATATTTATTGTCCTTGGGTTGACTATCAGATTCCTCATAAGCATCTCTTTACCAAATGTTATAAACACTTTCAAATTGTTTTTGTTATCATCTCAAAATTTGATTGTATATGTGATTTATTTTGATGAGAAGAGTAAAGAAATGGAAAATGTACACAATGGTTATATTTTTTTTCAGTATAATTCAAAATATTTTTCTTAGGTCAAATAAAAAGAGATCATCCATCCCTAGGATTTGTACCTACAGCTGTGCGTGCCCTTTTTCCCTTTTTGGTGATCACTTTGTTTATGCAAATCTTTGGTCTAATCAAACAAGACCAGACAGTCTCTCCATTGAAACTAAATGCTGCTATTTTAGAACCCACGAAGTTATTTTTGTAAACAATGCGTGAATAAGTCTTAAGCAAAGAATTGCATCTAAATGAGTGTAGGCTTGTGTTTTTTATTTCGTTTTTCTTTTGTACAGAAAATATCACAGAGTCTCTTCAATGATTCCTTATTTTCTCATTTCTGTTTTTTGATTTGATATAATTTATCTTTGATATGAAAATTATTGAACCATTTTAATGTTCATTTTTACCTCATTAGGTCATTCATCATAAATAATGCAAAGACTTGATGATTTTTAAACTACTAGCTTTAATTGTAATGTAACATCAATTTTTACTCTGTCTACACAAGATGTAGCTATATACATATAGACTCTTGCTGCTCCGTAGCTTTAGATGCATGCACTTTATTTTTTCATGCTTTTAAAAATATTCATAAAATGTAAATCGCATACTATCTGTTGACTAGTAAACCTGTACTCATGGTTTTTTTACATATAAACAGAGCAAATTGTTCTCTCCTCTAATTTCTAAATTAAAGGTTTCTAAAAGATGCTTATGAAACTGGGAATAAGGAAACAGTAAGAAAGATATCTTTCAGAGAAAGAGTTACTTTCTTAGTGGCTGGTTCACTTTTAGCCTCTTAACTTTTTCTTAATACATAGGAAGTAATAAGCAGATTTTTTTTTTTCCTGTCAGCAGTTTCCTTCTGTACTTATTGCATGTTTTTCATGCTTGGCATGTTTGACAAGATGGCTGTAGAGCTCTTACGATGTGGTTCTTGAGAACAAATTACTTCAAGAGAGTCCAAGCAAGTTTAAGCATACTCAGCGGGCAGGTGTGAATAGTCAGGCAATATGTGAGAGAAGAGATATGTGGATAACACACTTACTATTTTGGAGGTACATATTCATGACCTAGCATGCTAATAAATCTTAAAATAACATCAAGAAACTTAAAATAACATCAGATGGTAGATAAAGACTTGTGTTATTTATATATGTGTGTATTTGAGCATGTATGTATGTATGTACATTTATTTTTGCCTTGTGCACATTATCTTTTTACCAGTCTTTTGAGAAACTCGTTATTCTTTTTTCTTTTCTTTTTTTTTACAGAGAGAAAGAGAGAGGGATAAAGAGTTAGAAACATCGATGAGAGAGAAACATCAATCAGCTGCCTCCTGCATACCCCCTACTGGGGATGTGCCAACAACCAAGGCACATGCCCTTGACCAGAATCGAACCTGGGACCCTTCAATCCACAGGCCGACGCTCTATCCACTGAGCCAAACCTGTTAGGGAGAAACTTGTTATTCTTACTATATCGTGCTGTAGCAGCTTATTATGTTTTCTTGATTCTTAAGCCTTAGGAGGGGGTCAAAGATAACATATCATTTTTAGCATAGTGATTGATTGAAATGGTGGATATGTAATCTAATTGATTGGAGCATAATGTGATCAAGGCCAAAAGCAGTATTTCCTAAATTTTCTTTGTCAAAGCTGGAAATATAACTCTCCTGCTTTTACAATTTAAATTATGAGAATGTAACTGTTTTATTGACAAATGGAGAGTCTGCAGGGTAATAGAGTGGAAGCAAATGCAGAGAGAAGTAACAGCAAGCAGAGAAGAGAAATGGAAAGTACAAAGACAACACTAGTGCCATTACCTGGAAGCTCTACCTCTAGCAATACCTGCAAATTGATGTATGTTTCTTGTCAAATAGCCAATGTGTTCCTGTTTTAAAAATTAGATAGCTGTGTGCTCTCTATTAGGGTTGAGATTTTCAATTGCTACACTATAGATTGTGGAATGGATGAATTAAATTAGATTGGACTGTAAGGATTATGATATCTCTTTAATGAGAAGTTGCTTATTGCAAAGTAGCTGGTTAAACCTGTGCCTTGAATTGAACTGCCTGTCTACCAAATGGAGTTCTAGACATTCAGAAAAAAAAGTCAAGATACTAAATTTTGTTGACTATAGCTAGGAACCTTCAGTAAGTTCAAGCAAGTATGAGAAAAAAATATATATATATATATTCACATCAGTCCACCTGAAGAAAAAAAGATAAAGCATACAATTTTGTGTGAGAGATCAGTTAGTTTTTTATAGCCAACATGCCAAACCCATGTGCATTAGTGAATGATTAAAACGTAGAAATCTGTTTTAAATTGAAGAAGTTCTGTGTGACAGTTGCTCTCTTGAATCTAAAGATAAATTTGGGATTCAAACATCTTCAGGGTAATAAAGAAATTTTGTCACCTAAGAATACTTATGAAACACTACTTCTCTCTGAGGGAAGCAATAAATATAATCTCTATTTTAAAGTGTAACTCAATAGGATGTATTTTCGCTTCATGGGGAAAATTAGTTCTACTTTAGAGCCAGTGAAAACAAAAATGGGAATCACTGAAAGCTTAGAACAGAAAGGACAGAGCACCAAGACCTATTGGTCAGAGTCATAAACCACAAGGACGGGCTCCAGTTTCAAATATTATAATTGTAAGAAATCTCTTATGTTGGTTACTACCCTATAAAGTACTCAGGCATTAAAAAATACTAGCAGCTACCTTAAGTATGTATGGTATGTAGGTATTTATTTATTTTAATTTTCAATTACAGTTGATATTCAATATTATTTTATACTAAAGGCCCAGTGCACAAAATTTGTGCACAGGTAGGGTCCCTAGCAGCTGCTGGCTGCCAGCCAGGGCCTTCCTTCATTCCGTGCCACCCCCTGGTGGTCAGCGCACCTCATAGAGAGCAATTGAACTCCCAGTCAGTTGAACTCCCGAGGGGAAACTTTGCATATTAAGCTTTTATATATATATATTAGTTTCAGTTATACAATATACAGTTAGACAATAATATAATTTACCAAGTGAATCCCTTAGATATTTCAAGTACCCACCTGGTACTATACACCACTATTACCTAAATGAAATAAGTCAGACAGAGGAAAACAAATATCATATGATTTCATTTATATGTAGAATCTAAAGAACAAAATTAATGAACAAACACAACAGAAACAGACATAGATAACAGAGAAAGACTGATGTTGCAATAGGGGTGGGGGTTTGGAGGGCTGAGTGAACAGGGTGAAAGGATTTAAAAGTACAAATTGGTAGTTAAAAAATAGTCAAAGGGCTTTAAAGTACAGATTAGGGAATGTAGTCAATAATATTTTAATACATTACATTTTAATGACACTTAATTGTTATTTAAATCCCTAAACTGGTAATCAAGGCCAGATAATTTTTAAGTTTTTAAGAAAAACAAATGTCCCCTATTACTGTGGCAGTAGGTATTGGGATGCATAAACTAGCACCTGTTCTAAAGAGAAATATGTGCATAGTAGTTAAAAAGAGATTTTCCCAGAAGTACAATTACAAGCAAGGTCTTGTGGTTGTTTCATCTCTAGTCACATGATCATGGACTAATGTTTTGCAATAGCTAGAAAATGGAGGCAAGAATTACTTTTCATACCTCATGAGGATGACATGGTATTTCCAAAAACAAGGATTACACTATCAAAATAAAAGGAGTGGAAAAAAAGTTAGTAAAATAAACAAAAAAGCTACCTAAATACATTGCTTTCTTTATCTGGGGTATATAAATATATATTTTATACATATACCCACTTAGGCTCATTTTTTTCTCTGTAACATTGTTAGAAGAAGAAAACAACCCCACCTCGGCTCTCTCCTGTTGTTTCTTCTATCCTAAGCGCTTCCTTGTTTCTCTGTCCCCAGCTCTAGTAAACATACTCTCAAAATCACCTGGACTCATATTATGAAATCTCTCCTGCACAAAGTCAAAAACTCACACACCATGGGCTGCCTGAGGCATACCCACTCCAGGCCTGGTTCCTCTCCAATAACACTGCTTTAGAATAAAATTAAATAGGACATTCTACTCCATACCATTGCATAGGTGTGTAGATATATACTATAATATAAATTCCATAAATCTGTTTTGTAAATTAGCCTTATGGAATGAGTAAAATAATCTTTGTTTCAGGAAATTTTTTACAAAATCTTTTTCTCTTTTTTTCTTATAAAAGAGACATTTAAAAATTACATTGAATAATTTTAAACTTAAGATAATGAGTATGTTTTGGTTTAAACTTTACCATGTATTGCTTTGATTTTTTCAGAACTACCTAGCCTACAGAATAACTTGATTTATTAAAATGTTGTTGACATAAACAGTGGAGCCATAAAGTAGAAAAATATATATTGTTTTGCCCAGAATTTAGGAGCCAATATTCTAATAAAGATAGAGCTCTAATTTTAATGTAACAACTTTGAGAAAAGAGAGAATGATGAAGATATAGTTTTTATTGAACTAAAGGGGTTCCCTTGTCTGCACACATCAAAGCCCAATAATATGAGAACAAGAGTGTGCAGCAAAGATAAGTAACGTTTATTTAAGGAAATGGTGCAAACCCAGAGCACAGGCGAACTTGTGTTCTAAAATCTGGCTCTCAGATGACCTGTATGGGGATAGATTACATATGGAAAAAAGTATTAATACAGAAAAATTTATTAATCATGGTGATTAAAGGAGTTGAGGTTGTAGGCCCTACTGATTGGTTGGGGCCAGTGTAGGAAGTAGTTGGTTATTGTATGAGTTCCTGATGTTAACCATAACATTTTTCTGTTTAGATTCATGAAGATATGGTCAGTAGGGTTTTCTGCTTTCATGGGCCTAGGACTGAAACACAACTGAAGTCAGATGTTAATTTTAGCCCTAGCCAGTTTGGCTCATTGGATGGAGTGTTGGCCTGCGGACTGTAAGGTCCTGGGTTTGATTCTAGTCAAGGGCACATGCCCAAGTTGCAGGCTCGATCCCCAGTAGGGGGCATGCAGGAGGCAGCCGATCAATGATTCATTCTCATCATTGATGTTTCTATCTCTCTCTCCCACTCCCTTCCTCTCTGAAATCAATAAAAATATGTTTTTCTAAAAATGTTAACTTTAGTTTGACCAAAACTCTTTTTCTGTGATCAACAGATCTGAGGCTTTGTTCTTCGGTTAGAATGCTGTCCAGAATCTGATGCCCTAAGGCCTTAATGAATAAGGAAGGGAGTGGATGGACAGAAAAGAGAAGAGTCATGCTAAATAAATGGAGTTTTTCATGGTTATACAGCCAATCCCTTTATTTCAGGAGTTTGAGGTTGAGGAAGAAGCTTAGAATCCTGCTCCATGCTGACCTGGCTTCTGCAGCCCAATCTTGCCTTTCTTCCAGGTGCCCTGCCAAGAGGGAAGCCCAAATGTGTCATAACCCTAAAAGAGCCATTAACACAGCATCTGCCATTAGCTACTTCCACTCTCAGGGAAAAATACTCAGATGTAAAACTATTGTGTGACCCAAGATAGCAAATGGGAAGCTGCAGAGTAGATGTCTGATACTGCATTTTCTTCTTGTTGTTCATCACATTCAACCAAAGGAAACACTTTTTCTTTCTCTCCCTAGTTAAAAAAATAAATAAATTATATGTATATAATTTATTTATTTTATTCAACCATAAAACAGGCTAGGAATAGGTAATTATTAACATTACATGATGCAAGAAGAACAAAAGCCATTCAGCAGTGTGCACATATTCACAAAAGACATTAATTGATTCCCTTTCTTTATTGTATCAGTACCTGTATTTTTACTTTCCTAGTTTAAAAGTTATAAGAAAAGTGTGAAAACACAGCTCTTTGTATGTCAAAATCATTTTAAAGGAGCAGCAAAATAAATTATCAAGTACAATCCTATATCCTAAAGATATTTAAGTCAGGTAAAAATATATTCATAATAAATAGAGACCATGTCATTTAATTGCCTTTTTGTGTGTGGGGAGTGGGGGTGGGGGGGAGAGGTATTTGCTTTATCAATGCACACATGGTCTTAGAATGAAAATCATGTAGACCACTGTCTTGTGTGTGTTGCTATAAAACACACAGTTCTGAATATACTAATAAAATTCATAGAGGGAGAAATAAAATACAGGCCCTATATAATTAGACATTTGTTCTGGCATAGTCCAAGCTTCATTGTTATTTTGTTGAAAGAGTTAAAAACATCGCAGGCTGCAAAACAATAGTACCAACATTTTCATCATGCATATTATATTAGCCACATTGTTTAAATAACAAAAAGTACTGCTGGGAGGCCAATTATGGAGCTAACAGGCCATACAAACTGACTAATTATAGCGTACTGTTCAGACCTCCATATTTCCTGGAATAATAAAGATTCTGAGAGTAAAATAGAAAATGTAAATGATCAAAAAAGATTAAATACAATATTCAAAATGCTCATCAGATATCTAAATGTTTCTTTTAGAAACTGCAGTTTCTGTTTTATTGTATATCCAAATAGAAACAACTGAAAGTAATTGAAAATGTGTTTTTTGCTTTTAATGCTAACATGTAAGATGGCCATGGCAAGACTAATTGTTTTTACTGCACCGTTTTAACTTTCTGTATTCTTCACTTTTATTATTAGGCATTTCACTGACTGCTTTTGTGTTCATTTTCGGTGAAGAATGTCACGCATATGGGGTTCATTTGGGTGTTTAGTGTTTTTAAATGGTGAGTTACCTGTTAAGGTTCTACAAGTATAAGTTTCAACCTTTGGAAAAAGGTTTTGTCCAAAGTTTATTCATCTTTGATACTTTATGAGTTCAGAACAGTCTCTCCAAAATGTGCCACTTTAACATGAGAATTATTTTGAACTTAAGACAATCAAGACCCTGCAAGCTCACAAAAAACGTTTACTTTTCTCTTAAATAATTTAAATTAGGGCATTGTCCGTCTAAGAGTTACCACCCAAAATAACTTTTTATGACGTATCTCTAGAGTAGGGCAAAGTTCTAATAACTCAATCTCTGCTGTTCTTATTCTCCTGAAATGACCTTTTAAAGCCCTAAAGTGCCTTATCTCATTCTTAACTTAGAATGCCATCTACACTTAATTTTAACTTTTTGTCCCTGAACCTTTCATATATGTGGTGTTCTCACGTGTACACATGTAATTAAATTTGTTTATTTTACTTGTTAATCTCTCATGTAGACTAAATTATTAGACCAGCCTAAAGAACCTTGAAGGTAAAGTTTCTTTCTCTACCACAATAATAAATATTAAGTAGGTGACATTTCCTGTACTGGCCATATGGCCTTACCCATTTGATCTTTCTTTTCCTTTAAATCTCTGCTGGGCCACTGTTCTTACTTCTATCACCATCTCCAAATAGCACTCCATTATTCCTTTTACCAATTAAACTCCTGTTTATCCTGTGAGACTCATTTTTAATATTAGGTTACTGAAAATGTCTCACTCATTCTTTGATCTAGTCCACTGCGATACATTTTATCCAATTACCAAGTTATATATACTCATTGATTTTATCATTATTACATTGTTTTGTATTTCATCTGTTTTTCTTGGGAACATATAAATTTCCCAAGTGCAGAAATCAGATATTGTTATTGTGAAATCTCAAGGCTTAGCATAATTTAGTCCTGAACACAAGGAATTGAATCATAGACTCTATTAATAAATGGAAACTACCATGAATCTTCAAAATGACTGTCTCTTGTAAATAATATTAATAGGAGTGACCAAAATTAGCCAGAAAGATGACATTTTCCACAGTAACAGTATGTCATTGTAGATAAAACCTTTTATTTCTAACCACACATCATAGTCAATAACCATTGATAGTGAAAGTGTCCTTTGTCATTTCGGGAAATCAGCCCAGCACAGTGGTTAATTATTATATAACTGCATGATCACAAGCAAGTCTTTTATCTTGAGTAAGCTCTCCTCCAATTTTTCTTTGAGCCATGTTTAAATAGAGAGTAGGAAACACTTAACTTCTCACATCCAGGATTAAGCTATTCCTATGGTATAGTTCAAATATTCCACAAATCTGTACCATTATAAAGGCCTCCACGTAGTCACCCTGATACCACCCTATTAGTGCATTTTGTTTTTATGTATAATAAAATGTGTTATTATAATACTTATATATGGGAAATATTTTCATGTGTCTAAGAAATTTTTTCCAATATTTTTATTGTTTGAGTCATAGGTTAACTAGAAAATGTTATATATAGACAGAACCTTAGAGATAATATAAAATAGTCAAGTTCCTCATAATACATTTTGTTTTATAAAGCAGAAAGGTGACAGAAATTTAAGACTGATTGAAAAAAGATATTTTTCAACAGAAGTTTATTTTTTGGTCATATAGAAGTTACAATGGGAAGTGTAGGTTTTTGTTCTAAGTATCATTTATTTATATCTGACGTATACCTCCAAATGAAGTTTTTAATGTAGAAAACAACAATTAAAATTTGTTATTTAAACCATTTTTAACAAAAATAATATATTTTAATAAAAATAATGGCCAACAAATTGTTGCACACTTACTATATGTCAGGCACTGACATTTTAGATGGATTATCTCAATTAAACCTGACAAGAATACAACAAGCTATGTTTTACTTTTATTTCCATTGTGGTGTAAAGGCCATTTTTCAAAGGTCTATATGATTTTTTACTTCCATAAGCAGAATTATGGCATTGCCTTTACTTCATTTTTGCCTACATAGAATAATATAAATTAATATAATTTATTAAATATCTTCTAAAGTGATTTGTGCAAATGATAAAATTGATATTTTTTTGAAATTAAAAAGAATGAATGCACTGTACACTCTATTCCATAGTCTTTTTATAATCTCACAGCTGAATTACAAGAGGACTGTCATGTGAAAGCTACATTTGGGTTGGTGGCTAAGACAGGATTAGAGCTCCAGTGGTTAGAGCTTCACCCTCAGACTTGATTACGGTCGATGTATCTCTTTCTCTGTCTCTCTCCTTTCCTTCCATTTTTTTCTGAAATATCAATGGAAAAAATATCCTCAAGCGAGGATTAACAAAAACAATAAATTAAAACAGGACAGGAGCTGTTTGCAAAGTGAAGATCCCAAAGACAAGGGTGATTGATATCATTTATAAGAAAGTTTCTACTGTCTATATTAATGGCAAGTAATTTTCCAAGTTGTTTCAAATTAATTCAGTTATTAGAGGTGAATTGAGATGGGAAGAGTGTGAAGTCAGGAGTGAGTCATCTTTTCTCACTCTCTGGAATGACTGCTGGGAGAGTATTGACCCCTCTAGAGATACATTGGTGCATATCCCCACCTTTACACTTCTCCAGATGACTATTACTTAAAGCAGTTAATTAGATAATAAACGATCTCTTTTCACCCCACCAGCCATTTTCTATCCCAGTTTTGTTTTTCTTTACAGAATTAATAATTATCTAAAATTATTTCATTGTTTCTATTTGTGTGTTATTTCTCCCCATAGGAATGTAAGCTTCATAATCACAAGGACCATTCTGCTTGTGTTTACCACTGTATCCCCAGAGCTATGGCTTGTCATATTAAGACATTCAATACGAGATGCCAGGAACGTGCTCGATCACAGAACTAGTAAGTGGCTACACCAGGATTGTAATGGCAGATCTTCAGTTAGTTGTGTTGGATAATTGATTCAGCTGTGCTAGAATGAGAGAGTTTGAGGATAATTTACATCTCATAATTTAGGGTTAATCGTTTTCTAATTCCTCTCATAGTGAAATTTATATTCTTATTCTTTCTCTTTTTTCTCTCTCTCTCACTCTCTTTCCACTTTTCTTCATATTCCACTGAGCTCCTCAAAGGATTCCAGGGAACTATTTCTACATTTTCCAGTTCTGGCAAGGTTTTACCCTGATGTGTGCTTCTAACAAGTACTCTATTATCTATTCATGAAATTGGGTGACAATGTATTTACTTGAGTCTAGACAGGGTTGTTATTCAGTTTTGAGTTATTGTTGTTTTCCCTAAGTGTAGTTTGAATTGAATGCAGAGCAAATAGCAGATATTAAACAATTTTAAATTATAATGTGTGTAATAAATACATGAACCTTGGTAACTGATTTATTTGAATTGGTGTTTACAGAGAAAATAGAATACTCTTAAAGACACAGTTTTTATGGTAGGCCATGTTTATGTGATCTCCAAAGCATTCCACTTCAAAGAATCAAAGAGTTCTTTGTAAGTAGAGGCAGGCAAATCATTTCATTACCAGGCTATTACATCAACACATCAGGATTCCTTCTGAATGCAGACTGTTGATATCCTTCTGTCTCCTTTCCAGCTGGCAGTTTTGGACACTCCAATGAATTTTTCAGTTTTTCATCACTTCAACAATACAGTCTATTTACCAAGTCACATTTTTTAAATCTTTCCTGTATTACAGACCCAAATGCCATACTTATAGACAAATTCTCTCGATCTTATACTCCAATAATATCTTTGGCTTTTCATTAAAGACATTTAAAAAGTCATATTTTCATTGTAATGTCATTGCACCATTGTATCATTCCAGCAAAATATCATTTTCTCTCTCAGGTAAAGAAAATGGATTATTGTTAGTGTTTAATATGATACACTGACAGTGTAGGAAACAGAGGCTCTTTCCCCTTTTACAAAAGATATATTATCTTTGAAAGGATTAAAGTAATTATTTTATTAGATATAATAACAAAGAAAATTATATCTGCCTCAACTATACTTAATACTTTATTACAAAATTATAAAGCACTGGAAAGGTAGCTAACAGGAAAAATGATGTTTTAAGCTTTTGATTTTGAAGATGATAACACATAATTCTTTATTTTTGTTTTGTCTTGTTGAGTTTGTATTTTGTTTATGCTTGTTGAGGACAGAGAATGCTGTCTAGAAACCAAAAGTCAATAGTAATTTCAGATGTCAAAGCATAGTATACTGCATTGTCTCTCAAAGACGCCAAAGGTCACTTAGCACCTATAACCATTACAGAGAGAGGTGTCTAATAAGGCTCAGTAGGTAGCCTGAAATTAGTGTAGGCTACAGTTAATTGGCTTTTTTGAATGCCATTTTCAAGGTATTTTTAAAGTATAAAATAGAAGTATATGTTAAACATATTTTCTAGAGACTTTTAAAAAGTATAAATAGAACATAGCACATAAAATATCTCTTAAGTGTTTAAGTTACATATTTTACAGTGTAATGTAGAAAAAATAAATTTTTCTTTCAAAAATTACATAGACCCTACAAGGGAATAAAAATGATAAAACATAGGACATTTTGGCCCACCAGTAATTAAAACCTGGTTCTTTCTCTTTCTTGCTTACATATCTTCAGACTTACCACAACCAGCATGTTGTGTGTTTTTCTATTTATCTATTTATTTATATTATAGCATATTATTATTATTTGGTAAAAATCATCAACATGTTTTTCAGGAATTTATTGGAATAGTATAAAGAAGCCATACACATATCTCTGTGTTAAGTTAATATGGCTATTATTCTCTATGGGTAAGTATTACTCTTTTATAATCACAGCGCATATTGGCTCCTCAATAAAATGTTTGTGCAATTGAGTTTATATAAAATTAGCTATATCTAGATTACATCTAGATTCTGTGGTGGTTAATTGCAAATCTCTCGCTATGTAAAGAAAGACAGGGATTAATGAGAGCTATTTTCTATATATGGAGGACATTAAGAGAAAGATTGAAATTACATTGTCATTTTCAGAAAACAGGCTCAATTTGGTAGAAATGGTAATTTCTTTGTTTTTCTGGGAATAGGGTCAATGTGGAGTGAGGATGGCCAGTTTCTTTCTTACATGGCTCTGCTTTTCTTCTATGTAGCTCCATCAATAATTTAGTTTCTGGAAATTTCTTTTGGGTTCTCTCCTGGGATTTCCCAGCAGTTTTAGTTCCCAGGATTACTGCAACTTTTATTTCTTTCTGTGTTCCTAAAGTATTTTCAATGAAACAGAAGGAATCTGGAGATGTTAAATAGCTAACAACTAAAGTGAATGTTCCATTATTTTATAAAATATTCTTTTAATAATATAATAATGCAGTGAACAAGTTGTACTGCAATCCACTGCTTATATAAAGCTCAACATACACAAGAACTATCCTATGTAATAAAAGGTTAATATGCCAATTATCCTCTAAACTGGGAGTTCGACCAGGGGTTGGGGCCAGCCAGCCAACCTGCCCACAAGCCCTCCCCCTCCATGGCCCCTCCCCCTGGCTGGCCCAGCCTGATAGGCCCCTATTTGTGAACCAGTCCTCTAGTATGTGAATATTAATGTTCTCTTTAAATCAATCTTTTTTGAAATTAGTACTTAAATCTGTTAAATCAAAAAATGAAAATAGAAGTACAATTTGCATAATAATTTTTGCCTAACAAATGAAATAAAATAATTTTTATGTTCAATAAATACAAAAGTTTAATACAAAAAATATATCTAATTTAATATTTTCCAAAGTTTGATTCCTACTTTAATTCAACAACTTCAAAGTGCATAACGTATGTAGGAATTATACATTGAGTCCTATGTAAAAGTTTGGTGTCTTTGAGTTCAAAACCATGATCTCAACCCATCAATAGCAGCTATATTACATAAACACAGATATATTTAATATTTTAAAAATGCAATGATCAATGGTAATTTTTCTTTTTTGCAGTAGAGTATAATCAACTCTTTAGATAGCTTCAATATCAATTATCTATTTTTTACTTATATTTCAGTAGTATTTACCTTACTTCAATGTTGTATTAGATGTGGTATATACAGTAGAGAAACATAAATGCCCTGACCACATTGAATTTACATTCCTTCATTGAATGATGATTGCAAAGGCTCTATATAATGGGACTTTTAATCTGTATGTTTGGAGTTAATAACTGTCGTGATATTGAAATTTATTTAACTAAACTCTAAACTCTAAAATCTTATGATATTAAACCCTCAGGTGTATGGATGTGTTTTGAATCTCATACTCTAGCTTATGAGCAGGAGATAGTTTTAATAATGATTTCCAAATATGAAATTCATGAATATTCAAAAAAAGTTAAAGCTTAGACTTACAGTAAATATTTAACATCATTATGAAATGCATTAATGAGGTTAAATCCTATTATTTACTTGACCTATCTATTTCTTGGTAGTATGATATTAATAAATATATTAAACATAATATTTTTCTATTTAGAATTTCTTGAGTCTTACATACCTAAGACTTCAACACATTCCTCTGCTAGTGAACTTAATTTATGATTAATATCTAATAAGAAATCATTTTACAGATAACCTCTTCCATCAGACTTTGATTCTGTTCATTGTAACAACTGAATTTTTAATACTACAAGTTGTTTAATATGGGATGGTTTATTAATTTATTTGTGCTTCTTTTATAAACAATGCTATAACTTTTTGCTTATGAAGAGCAGGAAATTACTTGACACATTTTGTAAAGAAATTTATTTTAAACATGCTTAAAATCTTGAAAATTTATCATATGAAGGAAAATGCACTGAAAAATATTTTTAAACCAGATGATATACATCATTTTGTCAAAGTATCAAGAAAACATGTTTGGATTGAGAGTTTTATAAACACCTCATATGTTATCAGAAAGTTTTAGCATGTAAAAGTTCAGAATAAAATGTAAACAAGATGAGAGAATTCAATAACATTCCTCGAAATGGCATGTAAACCAAATCTAATTTAAGGTCTGTAACTTTCACTGATAAATATACGCCAGATTGAAATTGGGAAAAGATGTTGTAACAAAAGATCCAAATTTTAATCAACTCCATATGAATTTAATAATATTTTAAGAATCTGAATAAATATAATAAGACATCTAAATTAAATACAAGGAGAAGGCTAATGTTTTTTAGTAAAATAATATTAGAATTGATGACTATGATCAAAATTAATTTATTATTTCATCAAACTACATATTTTTTATTAAGTTCATTGTACATGATAAATTGAATGCAATAATTTGTGATGACCATTTTTGGAGATGCTAAAAACAACCATCAGTGTTTATATCATCCATAATATTAAAACACGAAATGGGAAGTAAGGCAAACTTAAACAATAACTCTAACACATGTTGAGAGGACTCAGCAGACCCTTGGCCTCTGAGTTTCATGGAATCTTTTTCCTTGTATTTCACATACTGGAATTACCTGAATAGTGATCTTAAAGATGCTTATTTAGTGTGTCCTTTTTCTTTTTGCAGAACTTTCTATCTTCAAGGTATATAAGCTTTCCTTCACTGCTATAATCAACCCTTATACAGGGTTAGGGCAGGCTTTTACTTGTTCTAATATTTCCATATATGGATGAGTAATTTTAATTCAGAATTTTGAATTAGGAAGAGGGGAAAGATATAATTATCAGTGAGAAATAGAGTATAGTGGTCAGGAGGTGAAGTCATACTTAGACATGACAAAATATTAAGGTGGAAAAATATATGTGAAATTCAAGATAAAGTAGTAGTCATATTCATAGCCTGAAATATAAGGCAAGGTTGCAACTTTTGAGAAAGATGTGAATAAAGTAGATATTATAGATTTGAAATTTATTAGTACAGGTTATAGATGTATTTCACTGTTTATTTCATGGTATCCTCCAAGATAGTGAGCAAAGTTGTCCTTTGTTCTAGAAAGAGACACTATATCTTCCAAGGTTGCTCACTATACAAATATCCTTGCAAAAGTAGTCTGGAAAGAAATTATTTAGTGCCTCTATTACAACTTAGGAAGAAACAAGAGAGGCTTATGGAGAATTGTCACCCAGTAAATGGTAGAGGCAGGGCAGCCATGGCAGATAAGGCAGGGAGGGAGGCCTAATAGTGAAGGAGATATTTTAGTAAAGACCTATAGAAAGTGGAAGCATTGGCTATGTAAAATCTAAGGCATATCGAGATGGAGTCAAAAGCATAAGCAAAGATATTGATGTGGAAGGGAGCTTAGCATGTTCGTAGGACAGCAAGAAGTCAAAGAAAATGAATAAGAAAGGAGAAGAATGATAGATGAGCTCAAGAAAATTAGTTTTGAATATTGATGTCTTACTACCTTGTTAAATTCTCCTATTGTTTTTCATAACCTTTTAATTTATTCTGTCCTATTTATATCAACAAAAAAATCATTTATGAGATTTTTTTAACTTCTTTCCTACAAGCCTTTGAATTTTTTTCTTATATTTTGGTTCACTTGTAGAGCATCTGTATAAAATTAAATGGACTTGGTGATAATGAGATGTTCTTTTTTTCTGTTTTTAAGTAGAATGGGTCTATCATTTTATAGTTTAGGATAATATTAGTAGTAGGTTTGTTGTTACCATATATTGTGTAAAAAAAGTTATGTTTGATTCTTAATTTACAAAGACTTTTTGTCAATTATGTTGAATGTATTAAATATCTTTTTTTGTATCTATTGAGATCACGTGACTTTTCTCAAGGAAATTAATAACTTTTTAAAATTTATTGGCTACTGTATTGGACTGTAAAATTCTAGAATTATCATCTTCAACTTTCAAAATGCTATTTCTAATAGCCATATCATTTTTAAGCATGTCTAAAATGGATTATTCTCTAAACTGAGAATGTATGAATTTTCTCCTTGAAGTCATGCTTACTAATTCTGGCCTGTTTCACCCCTGGTAAATTCTTAGAGTGTTATTGATGATATTAACTGTATATGAGTCCATTTGTATCAAAAGGGGTTCACAATTTCCATATCCATGCTTGACATATTTTGAATGATCTTAGCTCCTTATAACTCACATGCATGTGTGTGTGTGTGTGTGTGTGTGTGTGTGTTGGGGAGCTAGTGATGCTGCAGATCAAGAAGCAAAGCTAGTGCTATGACTGAATTCACCTGCAGAGATTTCACAGACTATAAAGGAGAAGTTCTGAGGAATTGGACAAGGCAATGACCTCTAATATCTGGGCTATGAGAACACCAAATCCCTGTTGCATGTGGTTTTCACATTTCAGTGGTTATTTTAGTAATTTCCTCATTCTTTACTAGATCAAAGTAAAGTTTGTAAACATTTCTGAGGGAAAATAATTTATGGAGCTCGGAGATTTCACAGACTATAAAGGAGAAGTTCTGAGGAATTGGACAAGGCAATGACCTCTAATATCTGGGCTATGAGAACACCAAATCCCTGTTGCATGTGGTTTTCACATTTCAGTGGTTATTTTAGTAATTTCCTCATTCTTTACTAGATCAAAGTAAAGTTTGTAAACATTTCTGAGGGAAAATAATTTATGGAGCTCGTTAAAGTTAGCTTTTATTATTAAGTACATTTTGCATTTGTATCACTTTCAGAAATGTGAAATGTATTCACATGTTAACTTTCTAAGATTAAAGCAATCAGAAGAG
Source organism: Myotis brandtii (assembly GCF_000412655.1). NCBI lineage: Eukaryota > Metazoa > Chordata > Mammalia > Chiroptera > Vespertilionidae > Myotis > Myotis brandtii. Next base: position 716,791 of record NW_005367809.1, on the reverse strand, counting down.
AATGTTTTGCCTGTTCCCTTAGGTCATTTCCTCTTTTACTGTTGCTATTGCCTGTGCTGCTTTAATTTGTAGCCAACTTCTCACGTGTGTTGCACATTGCAGGGAGAGGCATATTGAATCCAACAGCTGAGGATGTCATATTTACATGGCTTGTGAGAAAACTGCCCATAGTCATCATAAAAAAATAAAATAGTGGAAGTCCTAGAACTTTGCTCTTTAAGTTTAGTTTAGATAATAGTATGAATCAACCTGATCTGTTGAAGAGGTTCCCCAACCTAGTTTTTGTTCAAAGCAGTGAGTCCATAATGGTTGCATCCTATTTAGAATCATTTTGAAAGAGTTATCAATAAAACATGCTAGACAGCCATTTGGCCTGGTAACTGAGAACCAGGATAGTACAAATAAGGTCATTCTCCCAACGTGGCCTTTGCCATGTCTTTGGCTTGTAGAATTGGAGATCACAGAATGATAGTAGAAAAAGTTAAGTGATTAAACAATCAAATGCAAAGTGAAAGTGATACAGAGAATAAAATAGGTTCATGGGTTCAGCCGATGTAGCTCAGTGGTTGACCATCAACCCATGAACCAGGAGGTCACGATTCACGGTTCGATTTCCTGTCAGGGCACATGCCCCTGGTTGCAGGCTCGATCCCCAGTACAGGGTGTTCAAGAGGTCCCTCTCTCATAATTGATGTTTCTATCTCTGTCTACATCTCCCTTCCTCTCTCTGAAATAAATTATATATATATATGTGTATATATTACAGCTTGCTCATCAAGACTTTCAATACCTCCTACTACTACTAATAATAATAAAGCAATAATTTTTTTTTAAAAAAATAGGTTCATGGACAGGAGTTATTGATTTCCTACAGCTCTGAGGATAAAAGCAAAACTACTATGCACTGTTGTCAGAATCTAGATTAGATATTAGGATAATTTCATATTTATCTTTTATATTTTACCTTTCCAACTTTTAGTAGAAACATAGTAAGTAAAAGTTGAATAATAAAGAGAATAGGAACAGAGCACTGAATACAGTGTGTTAGTAGGTGACTGGAATATACCAAATGTAAGTGGATTAACTTAGATTTACTGAGACATATACTTATATGGACCTGAAGGGTGACAGATTGTCATCAAGGGATAGAGGCCAATTTATTCAACATTATGTGTGTACACGAAGTAGACCTCAAACAAATATTGAGTCTTCCTGAATGAAAGTAAGTTAGCCTGTTTCAAGAAATGATAAGCATGCTTCTTCCATTTTCTTTGGTCTGATTTTTAAATGATTGCATGTAGACAACAGAATATAATTTAAATAAACTGATATTCTTTGGTATGTTTGTTGACAGAGCTTCCATAGATATTCTCTGCAAATGGAAACGATGCCAAAGAGATTGTATCAATTTAGCATTTTTTCACCTTCTGCCTGTCATCTCCCTTCTCATTTCAAGCCTAACTTTTTGACTGTTACAATTCTTCGTAACATTAAAACATATCATAAAGAGTTTTGTTCTTATAGAGTGGTGAATTATTAATGTATATTTGGGATATTCTGTAACATATGGGAAAGAAATAAAACATAATATGCTCTTTGAAGTCATAAAAGGAAAACAGGAGGGATATTATCCATCCTGATCCATTGTCTACAGTATCAGGATCATGTCTTTTGAACAAGGTTATCTCATAGCTATGCTTATTTCTTCTGAGATGCTCTAGCTCTCATTTTATATTGCGCTCAACCTGAAATATAAGCATGTTTATCCCAGAAACAACTTGCCAAATGAAAAAAAAAATATTTACATTTGAAAACTCTTTTAAACATCTTTAAAGTTGCTGAAGTTGAGGAAACTCTGAAGCCCATAAAGTAGCAGCAGGAGGTGAACAAATTGGGATTAATAAATCGAACGTTGCCTAAGTCAGACATATTTCTAAGGCTCACACTTTCCTCTGACGCATCAAACCAATTATTTCAGGCATAGTGGGAATCTTTTCTTTACAAATGTCTCTACTAGCCGAAATAAAATGTTAACTGGCACATATAATGAATGTTTTAATTCAATGTGTACAGTTAGAAAATGGAATCTATAAGAAAACATTAAGAGGGAGTTATCTGACAGAAAAGCACTTTGCAGTTCCTCATTTCAATGTGAATTATGCCCATTGGTCAGAAATATTTCTACACAACGAAACTGGAAGATATTATGTAAAACAACCAGTGACTTTTCGTGGAGAGAAATGATAGTAAAAAGAATTTTATGATATAATTCATGAGCCTGCACTTGCACATTTATTATATAGTCTATGTCAAGTTATTTTCCTTCCTCCTTTACACTAGGTCAAAGCTTTAGAAAGCATAGACGGTGTAGGAGGATGAAACAGAGGTGGCTTTAACTTAAGTTGGGAATTCTTTTTAAAATTATCTTACTCTTCGCCCTCAGCTCCATGTACTGGTTCAATTTCATAGAGTTTAGGACTATGGGATAAAATCCTCCTACTTTCTCAACTCTCCAAATACATTAGAAATATTAAAGGATACAGAACTAAGCACAAAATCATTCATGAGTCTATCATAATCCCTTTATAAAACTAAAATTAATAAACATGAGTATGTTCTCATCACTTTGGAATTTGATGAGAAATAAAATAACCAATAATATTGAAAGTCTAATCACCTGCTGCCCATTCAGACAGAAATAAACCTTGTTAAGATTGAATGTTTGATGCCCTGGCTAGTGTGCTAAGTGGTTAGAGCATTGGACAGCAAAGGGTCACAGGTTTGATTCCCCATCAAGGGCATCTATCTGGGTTGCAGGTTTGATTCCCAGCCCTGGTTGGGGAATGTGTCTCTTTCACATTGATGTTTTTCTCTCTCCCTGTCTCCACTCTCTAAAAAAAACAAAAATTAAGAAAAAAAATTCTCTATAGACACCAGTAATAGAGTAATGAAGACCTAGTTGGGGGGAAGGGGGTGAGGAAGGGTAGGAGGAAAGGGGTAAGGGGAGATGAGAGATATCTGTAATACTATCAACAATAAAAAATATCTTTTAAAAAAAGAAGAAAAAATATCCTCATATGAGGATCAACAACAATAAAAAAAAAAAAAAGATTGAATGCTTGAGGTAAGAACATGAGGGTTTATTTCCCTAGCTATTTCCATTGTGAATATTGGAATCGGTCTCTAACGTTGAGTTATTATACACATCATCTCTGTATCTGTGCGGGCTCATACTTACAAAGACATATTTAATCCAGAAAAATAGAATGTTGATTATATTATATATACATATGATATTATTTATAATATAATATTAATTATATATGTAATAATAATAAATTAAGATTTGGGAAACAAAACAAAATCATGAATACTGACAGGGGTAGTGAAGGTTGTCTAAAGGAGTGAGACATTGATGGACAGACTACAGGCAGGAGTTTCCTGCCTGCGGTGGCCTTCATACCAGGAATGTCTGACCCAGGTGGTCCTCTGCCCCCAGCCCCGTCCACCGCACACCTGTGGCACACTCATTCTCTGCACAAAGTAAAAAATGTATATTTAAAAAACTTCAACGCAATCAAGCATTCTGCAAGAACCCCAGGCAAACAAGACTTTGGCTCACTGAGGCTGAGGAAGGCACTAAACTAGAAAAATGGGAAAACCACTTTGGTTCTCATCCATCTGAGTTCTCTGCTGCTCTCTTATGATGGGTGGATGAGGCTTGCTCACATGGCCACAGGCCAACTTCCCCATCTCCTAGAAAGTGAAGGGGAGTTTGGAAATGTCCCCCATCTATGTTTGTAGGCCTTGGCAGGGATCCTGCTCCAGGGGATAGTGGGAACATGGAGGTGCTCCCAGCCCTGGTTGGGGAATGTGTCTCTTTCACATTGATGTTTTTCTCTCTCCCTGTCTCCACTCTCTAAAAAAAACAAAAATTAAGAAAAAAAATTCTCTATAGACACCAGTAATAGAGTAATGAAGACCTAGTTGGGGGGAAGGGGGTGAGGAAGGGTAGGAGGAAAGGGGTAAGGGGAGATGAGAGATATCTGTAATACTATCAACAATAAAAAATATCTTTTAGACAGATGTTAACTAGACTTATTTTGGTGATCACTTTACAATTTATGCAAATATCAAGTCATTATGTTGTACACTGTTGTAAATGTTTCCCCCCACATCCCGCGTGGATCAGGGTTCAGGATCTGGAAGAGGAGCCGCACACAAATGAAAGAGAAGAGACAAGAGATAATTTGGAAATATTGGGGG
>NW_005367809.1:704320-712462 GCF_000412655.1 Myotis brandtii | reverse complement strand
GACTACAGGCAGGAGTTTCCTGCCTGCGGTGGCCTTCTTACTAGGAATGTCTGACCCAGGTGGGCCTCTGCCCCCTGCCCTGTCCACCGCACCCCTGTGGCACACTCATTCTCTGCACAAAGTAAAAAATGTATATTTAAAAAACTTCAACGCAATCAAGCATCCTGCAAGAACCCCAGGCAAACAAGACTTTGGCTCATTGAGGCTGAGGAAGACACTAAACTAGAAAAATGGGAAAACCACTTTGGTTCTCATCCATCTGAGTTCTCTGCTGCTCTCTTATGATGGGTGGATGAGGCTTGCTCACATGGCCACAGGCCAACTTCCCCATCTCCTAGAAAGTGAAGGGGAGTTTGGAAATGTCCCCCATCTATGTTTGTAGGCCTTGGCAGGGATCCTGCTCCAGGGGATAGTGGGAACATGGAGGTGCCTGAAAAGTGGTTGTTTGTCTGTCTTTCATAGGGGAAGAGACCATAAGCCCAGATCCTTCAACATCTTAGTTTAGGCAAAGATGTTGACCAAGACTCCTATCTCCTCCACAGTCAAGACTTTAGGATGTCATCAATAAGGAACAACCAGAAAAAAAAATGGAACTATGTATGGTGACAGATGTTAACTAGACTTATTTTGGTGATCACTTTATAATTTATGCAAATATCAATTCATTATGTTGTATACCTGAAACTAATATAATGTTGTGTCAATTATACTTTAATTTAAAAAAAAAGAGAAAGAGACAGGCCAATCTAAAAATAATAAGGAATATAAAAGCTCAATTAGAACATTTTTTATGCCTGAAAAGTGGTTGTTTGTCTGTCTTTCATAGGGGAAAAGACCATAAGCCCAGGTCCTTCAACATCTTCTCAGTTTAGGCAAAGATGTTGACCAAGACTCCTATCTCCCCCACAACCAAGACTTTAGGATGGCATCAATAAGGAACAACCAGAAAAAAAAATGGAACTATGTATGGTGACAGATGTTAACTAGACTTATTTTGGTGATCACTTTACAATTTATGCAAATATCAAGTCATTATGTTGTACACTGTTGTAAATGTTTCCCCCCACATCCCGCGTGGATCAGGGTTCAGGATCTGGAAGAGGAGCCGCACACAAATGAAAGAGAAGAGACAAGAGATAATTTGGAAATATTGGGGGCCCAGGCGGGTAAGTCCAACTCAAGGGGAAGGACTTCCACTGGTGCTCAGGCCTCACCAACCTTTTATTGGTTTGGGATACACCCATAGCCCTTAGGCAGGCAAGTTCCAGTAACACACAGACAATAAGGATTTACATGACTATCTGGTGGGGAAGTTGCTTCAGCTACCATTGTCTGGACTAACAGTGGGTGCACAGCTCTGACTTTTGCTAGGGCTTCAAGAGTCACCAGCCTTCCGGGTTCTCTGTCCATACCTCTCTGCTAGTGAAGACAATATGTGGTTTCCCACAGTACACCTGAAACTAATATAATATTATGTGTCAATTATACTTTAAATTTTTTAAAAAGAGAAAGAGACAGGTCAATCTAAAAATAATAAGGAGTATAAAAGCTCAATTAGAACATTTGTTATAAATTGCTTCTTACAATGGAAATGGAGAAAAGTTTTAATCAGTCTGACTACAAAAATACTTTTATTTAGTCTAGAATCTCTTATATGCTTTCAAATTACTGTTGTTTCACAGAGGAGCTGGGAATGTTGCTCCTTGTTTCACCATCTGCGGTGGTTTCGTAGTGCAATAAATTTTTTAGACTGAAATACATTTTCCGGAATTTCCTTCTTTGTAAATTTTTGGTAAGAGTGGGCCACCATAGAGATTCCTGTAGGAGATTTGGAAGGTGGAAGTGAATCAGGAGCCATTTGCTAGCCTACATATATTGTCACTTACATGCTGGCTCACCTTGTTAGTGTGGCACAGCAGCTAGTCAGAGATTACACCACCGCCCCTAGATCCTCCTTCAACCTTGGAGACTTGAGCCAAATGTATGTGTCTAGCTCTGTGACCAAGGGCCTAGGTTTCTGAGGACACTTATACCACTAAGGTCAGAATCAAGAAGAACTGACATAGTTGGAGTCCTTCCTCACGGATTCTAGCTTGTGTTTGTGGGTTCCAGCTTGTGCTTGATTTCTCTCATTTTATAGTCATAGTCCCTTCCTAATAGACTGTCTTGAGGCCTTCTAACTCTAGCATTATATGTGAAGACAACAGAGTTATTAGACAGCTAAACTAGCTCCCACAATTGTTGGGAGTCAATAAATGTTGATTGTGGTAACCAGCTTTTAATATGATCTCTAATGTTCCCTTCCCCCAGTTATTTAAACCTCTGTGTGGCCAGCTCCCACATGGTATTAGGGTTGTTTTTGTGACCAATCCTGTATAATAAAGAGCTAATATGCTAATTAGACCAAACAGCAGAACAACCATCCTGATGACCTTCCAGACAAAGCTGGGGCTGCAAGGGCTCACCAAGGCAGGCGGGGCTGCAAGGGCCGAGCCCCTTGCACGAATTTCGTGCATTGGGCCTCTAGTAGAATATAAGCAATTATATATCACCTCTAAGATTAGACTATTAAAAAGTTGCAGCTTTTTCTTGGGCAAGCTCATGTTCACTCTTTCTATTGGAAAACACGATGCTGTATCGTAAGCAACCCTATGGAGATCCCATGTGTAAAGGAGCTAAGTTTCCAGCTAATAGCCATTGAGGAACTGAGAACTGTCAACAATGACATGAATAAGCTTGTAAGCAAATCCTTCCCAGTTGTGTCTTCAGATAGGACTGTAGCCCTGACCAACAAGTTGACTATAATCTCATGAGACGTTCTGGGCCAAAACTGCACAGCTGAGTCACTTTCAACTCACAAAAATTGTACAAAATAAATGTTTATTTTAAAAGGCCCTATTACAGAATAATTTGTAACACAGAAATAATAACAAATACATAATATTAATCAAATCCTACTCCTCATAAATGAATTTACTAGAAGTGCAACTTTACAATTGATTTCTTATAAAAACTAATTTTGATTTTCTCTGAATATATATTCATGTTATTATTATGAGGTGACACAGCTTTCTCTCTGATATTAAAAATCTTCATATCTGTACTGTATATGGCATATTTTTCCTCTTTTTATTAGGAACTAGAAAAAGTGGTTAAAAGCTTTATTATCAATAGTAGTAGACGGTGAAAATAGCCTTATCATTTGTGACACACTCAGGGAAAGGTCAGCTTTTCTCTTCCCTAAGCTTATCCAATCCTTAAATTACTTCATCCTGTCTCATGACTTTCAACATTACCTATAAATTACCTTTTCCTAATATACCACTTTTTTGATTATCAGATTCATATATGTAAGTTGTATTTGCAATCTCCTAAAGGTATCACATAACTACCTGAAACTTAACATGTTTCAAATATCACATATTCCACTGCTCTTGACACTACACTATGCAAGTAGTCTGCATTGATTGCCACAACATTCATGTAATCATAGTGTGTGTGTTTTTCTATTTAAGGAAGTGAAAAGCTAGATATTATTAGCTTCTAAGTACAAAACAGGTTTGGAAAATTAAGTCTTTTTACTTATTTTTTTAGTGTTTTTGTTGCCAAAGACCTACACTATGCAAGTAGTCTGCATTGATTGCCACAACACTAATGCAATCATGGTGTGTGTGTGTGTTTCTATTTAAAGAAGTAAAAAACTAGATAGTATTAGCTTCTAAGTACAGAACAGTTTTGGAAAAGTAAGTCCTTTTTACTTCTTTTTAAGTGTTTTTATTGTCAAAGACAGTTATTATGCTACTCCTCAGCATCATGAGTGTGGAGTAACAATGGAAATATCATTAATGATTATGGAAATGGCTTCCTAATCACTGTATTGCATCAATGAAATGTCCGTTTACTAACTTCCTTGGTGTCTGGACATAGTTGTACTGATTGGATCAGCATCAGGAATTTTTATTCTAATGATGCTGAAAAGCGAATAATTCATAGCAGCAACTCAGCATCATGAGTGTGGAGTAACAATGGAAATATCATCAATGATTATGGAAATGGCTTCTTAATCACTGTATTGCATCAATGGGATGTCCGTTTACTAACTTCCTTGGTATGTAGACCTAGTTGTACTGATTGGATCAGCATCAGGAATTTTTATTCTAATGATGCTGAAAAGCGAATAATTCATAGCAGCAACCCCATTTAGATTATTTCTCAAAGTTTCTAGGAATTATTCCTAGAGGTTCAAAATATAATTCACTATTTAAGGCCTTCTAATCAACTCATCTACCTTTCTATTAAGTCCTTTTCTTTCTAAAGTTCTATGGCAATTTTATGTGCTAAACTGAACTGAATCTTACACATTTTTACTCCTTCAATCTACCTTTCAACTTAATATTGTTCATCTCAGGTAATTCCGCTTTATTTAGTTGCTTTATTATAATTCTTGGAGTCATCCTTGGTTGCTCCTTTTGTCTCTTCCTAGAATGCAATACAACAGCCAATCATATTGGCTAATATCCTTCTGAAATTAATTCAGAATCCCATGACTTTTTGTCATCCCTGCCTTGACCTGCAAGATTAAAGCCAAACTCACCTCTTTCTTTAATTATAATACCTTCCTAATTGGTTGACCTGATTCTAATCATGCCTCCCTATAATAAATCCCTTCCTTATTGAATACAGGTATTACAAAAATATCTATTGTATCTCACAACCTTATGTAAAATAGCAGCAACCTGTCAATACAGAGTGAACTTTCTAGTCATTTTATCTTGTCTTATTTTTCTTCATGGCGCTTATCACTTTCTAATATGAGAGAGGTGGTTGCTTAGCATTGGCCTATTATCCATATAACCAATTTTTGTGCCCCACTCAAAAATCTGTAAGTCATATGATTTAAATAAAACTGTTTGTGTTTGCTACCATATCCCCAGCATCTAAAATAGCAGCTGATGCACATTAGGATGCTCAATAAATATTTGTTGAACAAATGAATGTCAGCCTTTCACTAACTTCTAACAACTTCTCATCTCACTAAAATGAAGTACATGGTGCTTTCTCCCTACAATGAGCCCCAGGTTCTGGTCCTGTGCTCTAACTCTCTCACTCAATTTCTGCATAGTTCTGTCTGCTTCAACCATATCAGCTGCACCACTTGTTTTTAAACAAGCTGTGCAACAGCCACTTCTGCTGAGAATGATTTTCCTCTAGGTACCCATGAACCTTACCTCTTCACTTCTCTGTTTTTAATATTTCCAATTTATATTTCATTTCTATTTATATTTATATTCTTGGAATCCTTAAGCAGTAGTCAAGGTAAGTATATTCTGATTTTTAAACATATGTATAAATTGGAAGCATATGGAATATTGCATATTATTCTCATCCTATGTAAGCATATGGAAACCCTCAGTTTGGCTTAGAATGAGTGTCTAGGGCCATATTTTCTGCAAAAAATGTAGATAATATATCAAATGGATTTTTAGTTTTGTGAAATGCCAAAGGAAGAGCTGAGACATTTGATAATTGCCAGAACCTTTCTCTGAAAGCTCACCAGGACCATGAGTCATTATTTAGGTGACAAGATGTCAGGATATGACAAGATATTTCTGTTATATAATATGACAAGGAGCTTAACCCAGTTCTAATGCTGAAAAAATATGAATCAAAGTAAAAATAAAAATGAAATAGGTCTTGCTTAGTTTCTTTGATGAAAAGATATCAAAGAACTCTATGAAGTACTTCTATTTTTAAAGTGTACAAACTCAGAACCTGAGCCAAGAAGTAGAAGCCTTTATAAATCGAGACTCAAATGTTCTTTTAGTAGTATATACAGCAATCTTACAACAAACCTTGCAAAAGAACACAGCTGTCAGAGTGCCATGCTAACCATGAGGACATAGTTTTTAATAAAAACAAAAATTTTGTTGAATAAGAATGAAAAGTTTGAATATACGGTATTTTTGGTAACTTTACTAAATTTCTTTGGATTTATTTAAAACTATATTACTATTATAGAGGAGTATTTTCCTGAAGGAAATAAAGCAGGATTTAAATATACATAAGCATACAGACTTAGAATGATCACATTTTAAAAATATAGACTTTATTATAAAAAAAAACTTCAATGATGAGAGAAAAGCTTGTCAGTGAAACAAGTACATGTTTTATGAAAATAGATGACTTTGGTAAATTGACTCATATTGAAAAAAACATTTTCAAATGTCACTATTGGCTCCATGAATTAATAAGAATGCACAAAGCTTACCAAGTTATCATTTTGCAATAATTATGAGCTAGAAGGCATTTTCTGACCATAAAATAACAGCTTCCATTGCAATTATTATAATTACCTAATAAAATATTTAATAATTTACATTATACATAAAACTTTCTCTATTTCTATGCTAGAATAATTGCAGATATTTATAGAAAAAACTTAGCTACATGATAATAATTTACGTGGAAACAAAAATGGTCAATTAGATGAATATTTTAAAATTTATAAAATTGAAGGATTTCTGTCTTTGTATTTTGCATATAAGCAGTCTTACAGTTTCAAGCTTGTTTTCTGAACTATAACATTACTTTCAAGTTTTGGAGTTTAAAGCTCAAAGAATATTTGACTTTCGGTGGGAAACACACAATGCAATATTAAACAGGTGACATGTCATAGAATTGTACACTTATAAACTATAATTTTATTAACCAATGTCACCCCAATAAATTTAATTAGAAAAAGCTCATAACAAAGTTTTTCCAAACTTTTAATATCCATGGATAATTTATATATTATACATATACATAAAAACATTATCATCACAAAAGTGGTCTCACTGGAATGTCATGAGATAGGCTCTTCATTTCCAAGCATGGTCTTTAATGGGGTCTATACTTTAACCACTAAAGATTTTATTATTTTTCAATCAATAAATATTTTATTTTCTTTAAGTTTTTTTTCTTTCAGACATTCCTAGAGTCCCCAAGTAAAATGCAAGTTACTTTGTATAGATTAATATCTTCAACTTTTTTCAACTGACACTTTATATTCAGATTTAGTTTACAACTAGAAGAGAGAAGGAAGGAATACAGAAAGGAAGGAATATAGGAAGGAAGAAAAAAATAAAGAAAGAAAGGAAGATGAAATGGGAGTGGAAATGGAGGGAAAGAAGAAAGGGAGAAAGGTAGGATAATAAATTCCCTGCTTTCTTCATTCATTTAGTGATGATAACCCATGACTAACATAAGACTATCCCTGTTATAGGATCTGTTGATAAAAAGCTAATGATTCATGATATGTGTCCTTAATAATGACAGGTGTTACAGAAATATATATACCAGTGCCAGATTAGCACACATTTACTTAAGTGGGTTTCTCAGTCTCCCTTTCTCATTTATCATGTCCTCTGCTATCTGCATTCCACCTAGTTACTTTGTTTTAATACTTTCTAGTAGCCTCTCAATATCCTTTACCTCCATGCTACAAACAGCTGACTCAAAATCCTTATTATCTTAAACCCACACAAAATCTCATTTCCATTTTACTACTCTGGTTTATTAGAAAAAGAGAGCATCTGATAAAATCTATAAGGAATACATTATGAATCACTGAGAGCATGTCTTAAAGTGTTAGATTTTCCATACCTGTTTATATATTAAAGGAGTCAGCTGTTAAAATAATGATAAAATTTCAAGGGATTTATCTGAAGAGTAGATATTTCTACACCTTGATGATTATAGTACAGAAGCCTACTTACCATTTAACTTTCATTTCCATCACAAAATTATTGACCCTAATCAACCAGACCAATGAGTCTCATCTGCAAAAGTTCCGTTCTCTAACACAGTAAGTGTCTAATGTCCTTATTTCTGGATGGACTTAGCACTGGGAACCCTATAATTTTTTAAAGGATTAAATTAACACAAATAATGTAAATGCTCATTAAAAGTAAAGTATGATACTAAGCATAAGGTAAATAGCTAAACAATTCTTCTATCATATTGGAAAAAGCCAGATAGAGAATAAGATCTTAAATCACTCAGGTGCAACAACAGGAAAAAAGGAAAGAAAGAGAAAGAAGAAAGAAGAAAGAAAGAAAGAAAGAAAGAAAGAAAGAAAGAAAGAAAGAAAGAAAGAAAGAA
>NW_005367809.1:695837-704203 GCF_000412655.1 Myotis brandtii | reverse complement strand
AAGGAAGGAAGGAAGGAAGGAAGGAAGGAAGGAAGGAAGGAAGGAAGGGGCAACAACAAAAACAAACCAGAAACCAACCCATTTTATTAAATAGAGGGAATTTAATAGGAGAAACTGATTATAGCAGTTGCAAAAAGATGAAAGAGCAAAGATGGTGAGACAGAAATTTGTAACAGTCTAAGGTACTGCACCTACAGAGCTCAAGGTTCCAAGAGAGACATGGATGTTACTATAACTTGGGAGCTCTAGCAGCAGGGTAAATTCTAGATTCTATAACTATGCCGGAGTTTCTCCATGGGTCCATGCAGTCACTGCAAAAGACACCACTTGACATAGAGGGGCAGAGAGTACCTTCGTTTCCCCTCACACTCTGTCCTCAAATATTTTGCCAGCCCCTATCATACGGGGAATTTAACTGAAATCTAGTTCACCAGGGAACCAGGAAATACAATTTACAAGGATCAGGCTTTGAAACCAAGCAGAGCAGGGCAGAGATACAGTCTCAAAGCAAACAATCAATGATTGACAAATTATCGTTAAAAATATGATGACTTTTTCTTTCCTCATTTCCTAAAAAAGTTGAAGAGAATGATTTACATTTTGTTTGGTAAGTGCTGCTATATATAAACACATGTTCTGGTATAAATTGTATCATTTGTTTTAAGTGAAAAATCTGCCCTGGTTGATTTTGCTAAGTGGTTAGAGCGCCAGCCTGTGCACCGAAGGGTCGAGGGTTCAATTCTTGATCAAGGGCATGTACCTGGCCTTGGTCAGCCAGGGTGCTTGAGGGAGGCAACTAATCAGTGTGTCTCTCTCACATCTCTTTCTCCCTTTTCTCCCCGCCCCCCACCCAACCCTTGCCTCCCTCCCTCCACTCTCTCTAAAAATCAATGAAAGAAATATCCTAGGATGAGGATTAACAAAAATCTAAATAAAATGAAATGAAAAATCTGTCAGTTTAATTAACCTATTAGCTAGTTTGTGACCATATACTCAAATTATTATAAATAGCAGTTTATGTCATTTACCTGTTTACAACTTTAAAAGGTTTTCCATTAAATTAGGATGAAATATAAAGTAAGTACTCTTTTCTACTGGGACCTGCATGGCTCTTGCCTGCCCTTATAAAATCGTGTCCTGTTACTTAGTCATTAAATTACTCTTGCCCCGCCTGTCTTCTTTTCCCTAGAATTAATCAAACTTCTTCACCATAACATGTTTAAATATCCCTTTTTAAAAATTGTTTTGACTGGAATATTCTCTTCACAGAAATATTGATATTGGCCTAGTATCAAGGCCTCAGCTGAACCTCCATACCCTCAGAGTAAACTACCTGTCTGTTCTACTCTAGGAAGTATGTTGGTCACTCTTTCATTCTGGCAAATCATTATCTACATAGCATAAAATAATTCCTGATACTTTCTTGCTTAGTTACTATTTTATTGTTTCCACTAGAGTTGAAAAGTCCCCCAAAGTAGAGACTGCCTCTATCTTGACTTCCAAGAAATCCATCCCCAATATTTAGGAAATGCTTAGCACATAGGACACTATAAATATTTATTGAATGGATGAATGATTGAATGAATGAATGAATGAATGAATGAAAATCCTGTTGTCGGGTTTTAAGCTTCTACATTCTTTCCCACATCTGGTCCAGCACTGCCTACTCCCTTAAGAGGAGAGACACGATTTATATTGATTCTCTACTAGGCCACATTTAACTGGTTCCCTTGAAGTCAGCTATTTGGACTTCACCCTTTCCTTTTGAATGGATATGGTAAACAGATTCTCCACATCTTACTCTCCCAGATTTTCAAGAAGAGTTCTGTGACTCTTTCCTTTACAACTGGTAAATTAGATTTGCAATAAAAAGTAGTAAACCTCATTCAAGTGTCTTGAACTTGATCAGATTTTTCAATCAAACTTTATCTAAAACTGGAACAAATATTTAGGTGCTTACTAAATATTGATAAATTGGTATTTGGTCTCTCCTTTGGACTTTCATTCAACTGTGTCTAATTTTTGAAGCAAGGAATCTCCATTTGAGGAAGGATGAGTAGTAGAATAAAAAAAATAAAATGAAACCTATCCTTTTCCCTAAAACTAATTATTCATTTAACTGTAATCTAGTATCTTTTGTTTTTTATACTTCTCTTTTATTTTAACTGTAGTGATACTACATATTTAAAGACTTAATTCAAGCTGATAAAATTATTTTATCTCCAAAAAATAAAATAAAATAAGAAGATAAACATGACATCATTTTAATATTAAAGAGAATAAAGTTTTGATGAATAGTGATCCTATCAAGTTCATTTCCTCCACATTGGGCCATTGTATGCTTAGGGTATATACTAAAGGAATGTCTATTGTTTCATTAATTTTTATTTATTTTTTATGATATGTATCTTAAAGTTCTACTTATTGGAAAAATAAAGCTTCTGTGGACTCAGCAGCAGTAGCTTGTTGCTTCCCATCCTTTTCCATTCTGTAGTCTCTAATGCCACATGTGGGCTCCATCTCTCTTTCCTTCCCATCTCTGAAACTTTCATTCTACTTTATCTTTGTAATAGCCTTGGCTTGTTTCCATTCTTCTTTCAGCTCTGGCTTGTGTCTTGCTTTCCTCCTGGCTTGAAGCCCTGTTCCCACCATCTGAGCCCTTCCAACTTTAGCTCCTATAAGAATCCTTAGTGTACTCCACCTCTAACTCCAAATTTACATTCTCTTCTGGCAAATATTTACACAATTCCCTGCCTGTTTCATATATAACACCATTTAAATCTCAGAATCAATCCCTAATTCTTTCAACTCTACAGAGAATAAACCTCTTTAAATTATTTTTTTATTACTGGAACTATTCTTAATATCACTTTGACTTCCAAATACACCGTTCTTTGGGCAACACACTCCAAAACCTCAATGACCAAATCCCATATCATTTTTTTCTTCTTTCCCATCATCTTTTCTTTCTATAAAAGCTCCACTCTGTTTTTGGCCTGGAGACTTTCAAACACTCCCAACACTAAACTTTAAAACTTCTCAGGCACATGTACTACAAGAATTATTATGCAAAATTGAACTCTTCCCAACACATATCTAGTCCAAATAGTAGCTTGTTCCTTTCTGTTTTCAAGTTCCCAAGTCCTAATAACAGATTTCATCTTTTCATAAATTCTATTCTTCTTCTCATAGACATTCTCTGGAATCTGGTACCATTTTTCCTGTTATTCCCATTATATATTTTAATTTTTTTTTCACTCACACTGTCCAACAAAAGCAGCCACTCATACTTTTTCCTTGGTTTCACAGACAAGTTGTGGTTTTTTTTCCTGCTTCACATTCACTCCTTTGTTCTTTGCTTCACATTCCATGACATGGAGGGCTCGGTTCCACCCACAACAACCTTCTCCTGAAAGCCCATATACTTAACCGTAACCAAACTCACAAAATGTTTCATATAGGGTCCCAAAGTGGGGAAAAAGTCTTCTCTGTGTTGCGAGTTTGTGGTATACAGTATTCTCTAAAAGGTGGGTCCTTGTCAGGCATCCATCTTGCTTGGATCTAAGAATGAGGAGTGAAGTGCCTCATTCCAGAACAAACAGAAGACACTGCCCGAGGACATTCTCTGGATGCAGAGACATGTCTGGTCCTAATTGGGGCAGGCTGAAGTTGCTGGAGAATTACCATATGGTGGAAAAAACTAGATCGACAGATATGTCAGATCCTTCACTTCTCATGTGTTTCCAGCACTAAATTGGCTTCTAAACACATTTCCAGAAGGCCCCAGTGAGACGTGACCTCGGTTAGCTGCAGCAGTAACTCCCATTGCCGTACACTGTGTTGACCCCTTCTCTTTCTCATTTTTTTCATTCATTTTCCTCTATTTTCTGAATCCACAGTAACTTTTCTACACAAATTTTTCTCTCAGAGTGCTTCTAAATTCAAAGTAAGAGTCAGACTGCCATTTATTCCAATTTCCCCTATTATTCTGTAGCATACTGCTGCACCTCCATTCAAGTCAGTATCCTAGGTTGGCTTAAAATCTAAAAAAAAATAAAAATCAGGTGGCGTTAACTATAATTGCACTAGTATATAAACAAAATAAATAAATAAATAAATATTACATTTTCCCCCTCATGGTTTATTAACCCCACTACATCCATTATCTTCATTATTCAAATTGCTTAACTTTATTGTTATTTATATTATGGTCATATTTATATTCCACAGTCTTTTTTGTTATTTATAGCCACATTTGCCACATTTCAATGATAATTTGGTGTATGTATGAAACTTGTTAATATAGATTTTTCTCAACAAATAGACACATTAAATACCTGATATGTATTAGTAATCATTCTATAGGCTGTATGCATAGTTTTGCACATTTGATCTCAAAACAACATTAAATATATATATATGATCTTTATCCCAGTTGTGAACATAAGTAAACTTAGGCAAAGAGATAATAAACACCATGATCAAAGGATGACAGCAAATGGCACAGTCAAGAATCCATATCCCCCTTTCAGCCCTAGCAGTATCTCCTTAGGACCCGTGTGCTTAACCATGATGCTGTATGCTTAACATCTCTCAATTAACTTTCCTGAGCCTCACTTCTGAGGATTCGGATTTGATAGGTCTGTGGTACATTTGTCTTTTTGACATGCTTCTCAGAAGATTCCGGCCAGCGAGAGTTACAGGTCACACACAGCATCACATTAAAAGCACTGAAAAGTCCTGTAATAAAGACACCCATTAATTTCATTGAACACAGTTTACCAAAGTTACTTGAACACACATTCCTTTACTTTATTTATTTTTGTATAACTCCTGTTTTACAAGGTCCACTGCTCAGAGAGAGCCTACCAACATTTTTCCTTAATAATTCTATATGCATGTCCTAATTCCAGTGATTCTTTCATGCTTTTCCTACCATGTTAATGAATCCATTGGGCTGTTCTCTTTGAGGGCAAGGATAGTGTCTGTCTCACAAAATCCCTCCCAACAGAGCCTGAGTAAATTAATGTCTCTTAAAACATCGCTGAATAGGAGGATAACTCCCTGCCCACCAATAGCAATACTGATATTGGGGGGGGGGGGATTTAAAGCTTAGAGATGGTGATGTCCCCTCAATTGTCTCAGATTTGAATCTGATTTTTATCCCACTGCTGGTCAGAGTTGGGAAGCCTTTGGTTGACAGCTGTGGGTGTTGGATGCCATCAGTCCAGCTCCTCCTCTGATCTATTCTGCTGCTACTCTGCCTCTTATCAAACTCAGTTTCCAGGTACAAGCCCTCCTGGGAGTTTTGGTTAAGATGAGATGTTCCCCATTTCTTTAGTTTCTCTGCTTTCAGACACCAGAAGATTGAGCATGAGATATCCAGAAAAAATATCTTCCAAGTAAAAAGAGTTTTTTAGCATAATAAACTAACAATAACACCAACAGAAAGTCTAAATTGTCATGTATTCTTTCATCTATATGGTTTGTACCAAAATGATAGATTTAGTCTCTCACTGGTTTTCTTAAGAAATTTCATCATTGCAAATATTTTCTAATTTCTTTCTTATTACTGATATTGTATAAGGTTACAGGTGGAAATCACATTGCACAAGGCAGAGCACTTATTAGAAAAAAATGTCCATATTGCACCTTTGAAACTATCCTCTCCTAGACTTCTTTCACATCATATCTCCTGGTTTTCCCTTATTTCAGTCCTTCACGTAGTACCCCTCCCTATTGGGTCTCCTTGCCATCCTTCCTTGTGCCACATAATATACTGTATACTTTACAGATGTTATATTAATTTTTATAAAGTCCCTTTAAATAGAGAGTATTGCTTCCATCTTCCAGAAAAGGTAATTGAAAAATCTGAAATCTGCCATAATATTTGCCATAGTATACTATTACTGTACTACACAGTAATAGACTAACTCATTGATAACCTTTGTGCAATGTGCATAATAATTCTCAACTAACCAACTAATTCTAGAAAATTGATAATGGTAAACAGTTTTACAAAAGCAAGTAGTGTACCTGTTAATCTTAATTTTATTCTAATGATTTATCCTCTTTTTTCTTTGTAAACAGAAAATGAAAGTCCTATATACATTAAACAAATATATTATTATTTATAAAATAATTCTGAAAAAATAATATTCAATAGAAATTCAAGGGAATGGCAGCAGAAATAGCAAGAAATCAATTCATTGATATATATTAACCATAAGAAGTTAATTTTCTTTAACTAATAAAATATCACAGTTCTGTTATGAATTCATAGGGAAATAATTCATTCTCACAAGCATTCATCCATCACAATGTAAAATTTTTCTAAAAGGGCATTTTTTTTTACTATTTTTAATGAGAATTCTTTAGCATTATGGAGTGACTATACTTGAAATAATATATATTAGTTTATGCACAGTCCATCCTGAAGAGAATTAGAATTCAGCATAACTTTGCTAAATTGAAGTAGTCAAGAAGAAACTTAATCATGTCCAAAATGAGAAAAATGCAGTCTAGGGAGTCGAGTTATAGCAGAGAAAAATTAAGCTTCATAATTACGTGATAAATATATGCAGATTGTCACTGAAGACCAAAACTGTCAGAGTGAGGGAGTAAAGCAGTATGAGCAGGCAGTCTAATGCTGTTGCTTCAGAAAAGGAAAGCAAGTGCTACAGTCATATCCTAATTATTTTCTTGGGTTCTATGTTGTGTGCTGCATCATGTTCTACTGGATATTTAAACAAGATGGTCTTTCCTTCTCAAGGTCTTTGCTTCGTGTCTCTTTAACTATAGATGAGATTGTTGGCAGACAGAATACTTAAAAGTTTATATACATAAAGTATAAACAGATGGTACTTTATTCTATTTAGAGAACTCAAGGACTGGTCTGAAAATAGGAACTAATAGAAAAGTATTTCTCTATATTATAGAATGTTTCAATAAGTATCAAAATGCCAAGTATGTGTCCCATTTAAAATATACATATTTCTAACTATCTATTCTGTGAAAAGATGAACAAATCAGACTTTTAGACTATTTTAATTATTATTAATAATTATATCCCACAGGTTTATAAGGTCTGAGTGTATTTTTATCATAAATAGTGGGGATCTATGTAATATTTTCTTTGAATAGCATGTTAATAATTTTAAAACTTTTAATTAATATGACAGATTAAAATTACCATCATAACACAAGAGCTGTCAATTTATTTTTTATCATATCTTTTTTTTTACCTCTCCCCTTTGCCACTTTAATCCCATGGTAAACTATAGGACTATTTATTATTCACTTTAGAAACACATGAGTGATTTACTTATTTGTTTTCCTCTGTTGGCTTGGTTATGCATCCCTTTATTACATTAATACACATGTTCAAAACTCAGTTCAAATGTCATTTCTGTGAAGCTTTTACTAACCTCCTTAAATTCATTAGTTTATCTCTTATACTGCACTATCTCCCTTGAATTCATGGAACTGTTGAAAGCTCTGCTTATCTAATGCTATGTGCACAGCTCTCTACTTGTAAACTTCTTGCACAGTGTTGCTTACTAATGAAGAAATGATTGAAAGAAAAAATCAGAGTAGCAAATTAGGCTCACCTCAGTGTTTATTCTATCTCCAGAGATTAGGTTCCTCAATTCCTGGCTGCGTTTGTAGTCAAACAAATTTTCTTGTTGTTTTCAGAAGAGTTAGACTTTTGTAACCAAACCATATTATCTAGAATGGGAAGTCCTTCACCTCAAAGCATTATTTGTCCTCAACTTGTTATATTCACTATTTTAACTTTCTGGAATGCCCTGTCCAAGTTATTCATTACTTAATATTTTCTAGAGTATCAAACTCAGTTTTCAATGTGTCATCACTTGAAATTTTCCTTGACCTCAATTATGAATAAGTGCCCTATCCATATGTTATCATAAAATCTTGCACAGATAACTCTTGGTGTAAATGACTATAATTACTCATTACCTTTTTCTTAAGAGCAAGATAACAGATAAATATACATATATATACATATATATACATATATACAAATATATACAATTACATTTTTATGGATAAGAGTACATATATAACTATATATTATAAATAATTTATTTTATATAGTTATTATATATGTGTATACATACACTAAAACCATAATTATTATACATATCATATTACATATATTATATAACAGTACTTCATTGGGCCACCTTTTGCCTTCAATACTGTGGCGATTCTCCTTGGCATTGACTCCACAAGATGTTGAAAGCTGATGTGAGGAATCTGACACCATGCCTGATGAATAGCACTGTCCAGTTCTGTGAGATTTGGTGGTTGTGGAACCAGCTGCCTGATGGCTCTTTTAACTT
>NW_005367809.1:693199-695790 GCF_000412655.1 Myotis brandtii | reverse complement strand
CTCCTGCACAATACGAGCACCATGGCATGGCACATTGTCTTGTTGGAAGAAGCCATCTCCATTGGGATATGCCATCAACATGATAGGATGAACTTGATCAGCAACGATACTTAGATATGTTATGCTATTCAGATGTTTATAATGGTCTGGCCCTCTAACAACTTCAGTGCGAAATTATAGCTAATTTGCCTACAAACATCAGGTGGTCATAATAATCTGGCCACTCAGTGTATATTTTCATTAGGCTACCACATTGCCTAAAATAAGGTGTGCTTTAAAATAGTCTTTAATGTGCAGCTTTAGAAAGTTTGGAAGGGTTATGTAAACAGAGAAACAAACATAGATATCATTCATAATTTTAAATAATTAGTGTAACTAACAAAATTAAATTGATTTCTGCAAAAACTTCATTTACCATTGGGAAACATTTTATGACTGGTAGAATATGATGTTAATAGTCATAGACACAATCTATTGTTCATTAAACAGTGCCACCTGAATAGATAGTTAAGATCACTATTAGAATATAAGACCAATCATTCAAAAATTCTCAAGGCACTTAGGGAGAAGTTAATCAGTGTGTGGGAAATTATTCTATGAACTTCTGAAGCATTGCTTTTGTCTCTTGTGGCTTATATATGTCTCAACTATTACTTATATTTAAATGTGACTGTCTAACACATTTTTATGTTATTTATGTTTTCCTGTTCTAGTTCCTCAGGATATAATCATAAAAAAACTGTCATAGACAAAATAAACATGTAAAGATTATAGCATATATATGACTAGTGGCCCAGTGCACAAAATTCGTGCATGGGGGAGGGGGTGTTCCTCAGCCCAGCCTGCACCCTCTCCAATCTGGAACCCCTCAAAGGATGTCCTACTGCTGGTTTACAGGGATTGGGCCTAAACCGGCAGTTGGACATCACTCTCACAATCCAGGACTGCTGGCTCCTAACCACTCACCTGCCTGCCTGCCTGCCTGATTGCCCATAACCATTCTACCTGCTGGCCTGCTCACCCCCAACTGCCTCCTGCCGCCAGCCTGCTTGCCAACAAATGCCCCCCATCAGCCTGATTACCCCCAACTGCCCCCCTGTGCCAGTGTGCTCACCCCCAGCTGCCTCCCCTGCCAGCATGTTCACCCCCAACTTCCCCCCCTGCTGGCCTGCTTGTCTCCACCTTCCCTCCCACTGGTCTGCTTGCCCCCAACTGCCCTCCTGCTGGCCTGCTCACTCCAATCTGCCCTGCCCCGCTGTCTGATCACCTCCAACTGACCAACACTGGCGGCCTGCTTGCCCCCAACTGGACCCTTGCTGGTGTGTTTATCCCCAATGGCCCTGCGCCCCACCAGCGTGATCACCCACAACTGCCATCCCCTCTTGGCCTCTAACCACCTCTACCTCGGCCCTGCCACCATGGCTTTGTCTAAAAGAATGTCTGGAAGGTCTCCTGGAAGGTATTCCAGCCTAATTACCCTTTTATTAGTTTGGATAGAGGCCTGGTGCATGGGTGGGGGCCGGCTGGTTTGCCCTGAAGGGTGTCCCGGATCAAGGTGGGGGTTCCCTTGGGGCGTGGGGCGGCCTGGGCGAGGGCCCTGTGGTGGTTTGCAGGCAAGCCACACCCCCATGGGGTGAGGGTCCCCACTGGGAGGGTGTGGCCAGCCTGTGTGAGGGACTGAGGGCTGTTTTCAACCTGGCCACACCCCCTTCAGGGTGGGGGTCCCTGCTGGGGTGCCTGGACAGCCTGTGTGTGGGGCTGATGGCTGTTTGCAGTGGCCGTTTTCAGGCTGGCCATGCCCCCCGGCAACCCAAGCTCCCAGCCTCTCCTTTTTTTTTTTTCTTTTTTTCAGCACCTCCTTGAGTGGAGGGAAGTAGGTATCTGGGATTTATTTATCTTCTATAATTGAAACTGTGTAGCCTTGAGTGGAGGCCAGGGCTGGCCAGGGCAGGCGGGAAGCTTGGCTTCCTCCATGGCCGAGGGCAACCCAAGCCTCCTGCTTGCTCCCGCCATCTAATTTGCATACTCACTCCTGATTGGCTGTTGGGCGTGGCTTGCAGGTGTAGCAGAGTGACACCAATTTGCATGTTTCTCTTTTATTAGTGTAGACTAGAGGCCCGGTGCACAAAAATTTGTGCACTGGCGGGGGGTTGTCCCTCAGCCCCACTTGTGCCCTCTCACAGTCTGGGACCCCTCAGGAGATAACGACCTGCTGGCTTAGGCCCTCTCCTGGGTGGCAGAGGGCAGGCCTAATCCCTAGGTGCAGCCCCTGGTCTAGCTGAGAGCAGGGCCGATTGGGGAGTTGGGGCGCCGCCCCCTGTCATGCACAGAGGAGGGCGGATCGGGAGGTTGCAATGCCACCCCCAGTCAAGCTCAGGGTAGGGCCGATTGGGGGGTTGGGGCACCGCCCCCTGTCACACTCAAGGCAGGGTCGATGGGGAGGTTGCAGCACCACCCCCTGTCACGCACAGAGCAGGGCCGATCAGGGGTTTGGGGCGCTGCCCCCTCTCATGCACAGTGCAGGGCCCATTAGGGGGGATGGGGCTCCGTACCCTGTCATGCGCAGAGCAGGGCCGATCAGGGGTTTGGGG
>NW_005367809.1:681945-692783 GCF_000412655.1 Myotis brandtii | reverse complement strand
CGCTTGGGTGCCTGGCCAGCCTGGATGACGGACTGATGGCTGTTTACAGCTGGTCACACCCCCTTCAGGGTGGGGGTCTCCACTGGGGTGCCTGGCCAGTCTGGGTGAGGGGCTGAGGGCCGTTTTCAGGCTGGTGGGCGACTGAAGCTCCCAACCTCTCCTTTTTTCTTTTTCTTTTTTTATTCTGGGATTTATTTACCTTCTATAGCTGTCACTGGAGCTGAGAGCCGGCTTTAGCTCTGAGGCCGGTTCCAGCTTGAGGCCTCAGCTGCTGAAAACAGGGATCTGGGTTTGTTTGGGTTCTATAATTGTAACACTGCTTAGGTCCTGCTCACTCCAGCTCTGACAGCTGAAAGCAGGTTTCTGGGGTTTTGTTTAGCTTCTATATTTGCAACAATGTTTCTTAGAGAGCAAGCTCAGAGGCTGGCAAGGCAGGCGGGGTACCTTGGCTTCCTCCATCACTGGAGCAAGCAAGCCTCCTGTTCACTTCAGCTGCCTGGCAGCCAGCCGCCATCTTGGTTGGCAGTTAATTTGCATATCGCCCTGATTAGCCAATGGGGAGGGTAGTGAAGTTACTGTTAATTACCATGTTTCTCTTTTATTAGATAGGATGATATAGGTTTGAGAAAAAAAGAAGCAAGGAAGGGCGGGGAGGGAATTGGGAAATGATATTTTAAAATACCATGGTAGGGAAAGCATCACTGAATAAAGCAACAGCTGAAAAAGCAACAACTGAATAAAAATTTGAAGAAAGCAAGGGAGTGATATTGTTATATGTGGGAGGAGTTTTCTAGGAAGCAGAAACATAGGGACCTATCTTATACTGTGTGGCTCTCTCATCCTCTAGAAACTCTGATACCTTCCTATTTCCATAACAGATGGGAAAAGATAACATGCAAAAGGCACCTCTGCTTCTTAACCTGTATAAACCAAAATGATCTGCTCACATGTCATTAGTGATAGCTAGGCACATGGTCCCTTATGTTGCTAGAGATGTTGGAAAATGGATTCTAGCTCTGTGTTTGGGACAAGGAAGGAGTGGGGTTCAGGCTTTGGTATAGTTCCCAATGGTCTCTTTCACATCAAGAGAGGCATCATCTTTTTAATTTCATAACACTTATTTTAAAAATATTTTTTACATTTTAAAAGAGGTTTTTATGGGGAAAAATATTTCAAAAATACTAGAGAAATTCTCATTTCTCTATTTGTTGATATCATACATCACTATGGTACATTTGTTAGCATTAGTGAACAAATATTAAGAAATTATTAACTAAAGTTCATATTTTATCCATATTTCTTTGGATTCATTCAATGTCTCTTCCTTAAATTCCAAGATATATTATATTTTGTTGTCATGTCTCCTGTCATGTCTCCAATTTTCCTTGTTTTTGATGAACTTGATAGTTTTCAAGAGTCTTGGTTAGGTATTCTGTAGAATGTCTGGCAATTAGGATTTGCCTGCTGTTTATCTCATGATTAAAATGGCTCTCTGAGTTTTGAGAGAAAGACCACAGAGATGAAATGTCATTATCCTCCATTCATATCAAGGGTACATGCTATCCACATGGGTTTATTACTGTATATGTGAACCTTGATTACCTGACTGATTAACCTTCATCTCCTGACTGATGCTTTTTTTAACAAAATAAGTACTAGCATATGTCTAACTTATTTGGGAAAATAGAGAAGAAATTGAAAATGTCAGATGCAAGGGAATTTGGGGAAACGATATTGAGTTATTCCACATATTAAAATTCTGGTTTTTACGAGAAGCTATAGCAGGTCTTTCTTGATAGCTGAAGGAAAGGCAGGGTTGAGGAACAGATGGTTTTTCTTTCTCAGGGAAATGGAAAGCAAAGTCTTCAGCTGAGTGTGTTGATGGAATGGCATATGCTGAAGGTTTATGGACATGTGAGAAATCATTTGCAACTTGAAGTCATCTGTCTTTATTTATGAAGGAGCATATCAACATCTGTATGCTTTGTATTTATTTGTTACACATGGATGTGTTTGTGTACTCAAAACTAAAACCCAAAGTGAATCACAAATATACTTATTCCAAGTATTATTTTTTAACTTTGACTTGATGCTTATGTGCACAAAGAGTGTGTTTGAGTGTGCATGTGTGTATTCAATTTGACCTAATGACAGTCATTTAGAAGATTTTCACCTGTTAATCTAAGATGAGTCTTTGACTTATGCCATGAGGGTTCACAACTATAGTAGAAAAAAAATGTATATATACTATAGATATGTATACATATATATATTGATATAAAGAAGATAAATCAATTTCTACATTACTACACAGATACCTACATCCAAATACAAGAAGACAACATGTTTTTTGTTGTTGTGTATGCATATAATCCATATCATCTTACATCATTTATGCAAATATATATTTGCACATTCATATGATATCAAAGAATCACTGTATGCTGAATTTTTTTTTAGCTGGAGAACATACTTTTATTCTTTCAGTTTTATACTAGGAAATCAACACCTAATATGATAATTCATTATTTACAATTGATTAAAGAAAAACTTAATCCTTAAATTGTGCATCAATATCCTATGACTCCAATTTTATTTATCACTTTTCAAATCTGAAGAAAATGATTAATTTATTAAACTTCACAGTAAAGTCCCACTGACATAACATTTAGTCTTAAGTCTAATGCTAATGTGAGAATTAAGAATAGCCAGTATCAAACTGATCAGAAACCTGATTGAACCTTTTAATGGTGATATACCAAATGATCTGGAAATTTAGACCTAGTTCTAATTAAGAGTTTTAAATTAAATATATTATCACATTTGAAAATAACACTTTTATTTAATAGTAAAATGAAAACGTATGGTTATTACCACTTCTGGAAAATCCTTGTCTTTTCATATGGAACATCTGTTTTGCAAATGAGGCTTCTATTACCATACTCATGGTAATTTTAATCTTTTATATGAGAGGAAGTGTGAGTTATTTGAGTTGTTTGAAACCGGAGTTGAATCAAACAACAACCGTAGATTGAACTTGAATTTATACAATCAAAATAGATTTCAAGGAAATAACAGCTTAGACATTAATTTAGCTTTTATATCTTGACCCCTTGGCAGGCAACTAAATTTTCTCTATGGTTATATGTAGTTCTTTGTTGTAGTTATCAATGTAATTGCTTTATTTTAAGGAAGTAAAAGTTTCTTGGAAAGTCCAATTCACATAACTCTCTTTAAAACATAATAGTATCATTTCAGATTATGTATATAGAAAAATATTGTATATGTCAATAGATTTACTAATTCAAAGAATTAACATGTTTTCTTAAATTAATTTATGTTATACTTTTAAAATTATAACATTTTTAAAAAGTAAAGTGTTAAAATTATACTTAAGAATATAATTTTTATGCATTAAAAAAACCCAAATATTTAACTTATGTGAAGAGATGGTAGCATTAATTAGTACCATGTTTCCAATTTTTAAAATATCAACCTAATTATACAGATATAAATAACAGAGAATATTTTGTTTAATATTTTAAGAACACTTAAAATATATATCTCTCATATATTTACACCATTCAATGAAACAATTACAATTGTTCTCGTGCATTTGAAATATGAATTTGATTACATGCTACTTGAAGGCAACCATATCCATACAATTTTATCTTTAATAAAATCTTGGCCATCACATTTTAGAAATAAGAGATTTACTTTTTTAAAAAAGGGGGAGAGATTAACCAAAGGACGTGTATGCATGCATATAAGCCTAACCAATGGACACAGACAACAGGGGCGTGAAGGCATGAGTGGGGGTGATGTGGGTGTGATGGGGGGATAAGGACACATATGTAATACCTTAATCAATAAAGAAATTTTTAAAAGCCATACAATGTATTGGGGCACATTTTCAAAAATTTTGTCAGGATCCCCAAAAGTGGGAATTTGCTTAGATGGACATTATTCAGTCTGTATTTTATTTCTTTCTCTGTTCAACACATAAATGATGCCCTGACAGCAATATCAGACACATTATCTGGACCATATCAAGCATATTTGTAATAATCCAAGCCCAAAGCATCATATTTGAAATGACAAACCACTTATATTTGATTTGCACAATGGAAAAGTGAGAGAGTTTGAGTGACACCAAAGACCACATACCATATGTCCTGGCTGGACCAGCTCTATTGATTTGCTTCATCAAATTATAGCCCTTGTGCCCCCCAAAATAAGGCCATGAAGGTCTTCCTTTTCTTTTTTATAGCATGTTGTGGTGATTCTGTAGCCCTGCTTTGTATTTGCCAGAACGACTCTACATCTCACCTTCAAATTCAAGTTTCTTTCCATTATCCTTAGGGCTCTCATTTAAAAAGGAAATATTATCATTCTTTAAATAGCATCGGACTAAGCCACGCCTACTCTACTTTTATTTAAAATAATATATGTATTTATACTATGACATAGGATAGATCACTGAGGTAAAGACAAGTACTTTCACTCATGGACTATTCTGATTTGATGGGAACTATTTTCTCACTATCCTGGGAGTGTCCAGCTTGAAGTTGCCTTTTGAAAGCTGCCAAATGGTATGGTTCATTTCACAATTCTGCTTGTAGGCGTGGGAAAAGAGGGGAAAAAGCAGAATGAAGGAAACTGGAACCCCTTAGGCTCTTCCAGGTACCAAGCACTGTGCTAGCTCCAAATTATATTCAATATTGATGACAATTAGATAAGATAGGCATTCTTCTGTTGACTTAATTCTGAGAAAAGACTAGGTTCATACTAGTACATGGTAATTGTTTTTCCTCAGCAACAAGTATCAATTATCCAGTTCCAGGAACCAAATCCAGTCTTTCAGGATCTGCAACATCGCTTTACCATTGCATTATCATTCAGAAAGTGGGGTATAGGCAAGAGCATAGTGAGGGTAAGTATTACTTTCCAAATCATGTCTCCTAAAGTTGAATGTTTTCAACAGGTGTTTTTTGTTTTGTTTTAATATATCTACCTATTAGTTAAGAACATAGTGAATAAATACTAGTACAGTGGGGCCTTGACTAACGAGTTTAATTCGTTCCGAGACTGAGCTCGTTAAGGAGCTCGTTAAGGAGCTCGTTATGGACCTCGCAAAAAATAGGCCGAGAGACAGCTGGTATCTCAAAAAACTGTTAGTCGGGACACTCGTAAGTCAAGGCCCCACTGTATTTGAGAAAATGTTGTGAGAGCACTCTATGAGAAATTTAGAGAGATACACAAATGACATTCATGCGCCAGCCCCCAAAAGCAGTTGTAAAGGCTCTAACCCCAGAGGTTATGACGCCCTCTAACAAAAACATGCACCTGAATGTTGGAACCTGTTTTGATGGGGAAAAGACATTCTTGGGGGACTAGAAATCTGAATTTGTGCCAGTAACCTAATGCACATTCCTGTTAGCCCATAGTCTAGTCACTGCCCCTTCCTTAATTATCTGATCTTGCAAGACCTGTTTACCTAAGTACTACTCCCATTTTACAGAGACCATAAACCATGAACAACCCCCAGATGGGGTAATCAGTGCTGGCGCCAGGCCAGGCCTTTAGGTGTGGTCTCACGGTCCCCATCCCAACACACAGGACTTTTTGCAAAACTGGTGAAAGGTCCAGAAGTCCCATATTTGGGGGACAAAGAAACCAAAAGGGTATAAAGCAGTGGTTCTCAACCTTCCTAATGCCGTGACCCTTTAATACAGTTCCTCATGTTGTGGTGACCCCCAACTATAAAATTATTTTCGTTGCTTCTTCATAATTGTAATTTTGCTATTGTTATGAATCATAATGTAAACATCTGATATGCAGGATGTATTTCATTGTTACAAATTGAACATAATTAAAGCATACTGATTAATCACAAAAACAAAATGTAATTATATATGTGTTTTCCTATGGTCTTAGGCGACCCCTGTGAAAGGGTCGTTCGACCCCCAAAGGGGTCGCGACCCACGGGTTGAGAACCACTGGTATAAAGGGAAAGCTTCCTCCATATTGGTTTGCTCAGGATTTGGAGAGAAACAGTCTCCCCTGAGTCCTGTACTAGTACATGTGAAACATCTGAAAATAAATGGGTTTTTCCTGTGTCTCCGATACTCCTGCGTATTTTATGGTCGCCTGGTAAATTCTGTAACAGTTTATTTCTATGAAGGGAAAGAGAAACAAATATTTCTATCCTCTCCATGTATATTGTGCTTACTTTGGTTTAAGGTGGAAATTTGACCTTACCCTGTGCAAACCCAAAGTTCTCTTGAACATGAAGATGCATCCCATTTAAAAAGACTAATGTGGGTAATTTGCACATTTTAGTGATTTATTGATTAAAAATAAATCTAAAACTGTGTATTGACAAATCCCATCTTATTTGTTTTGATTGCCTCCTGTAATTGCTTATTTGCATTGATTTAAACACCATTTTTTATTCTCTTTTCCAAGCAAATTTCCCCAATCTGTGATAATGCAGACACACACCACAATACAACACCTGCAAATATATACACGTCTTCACATATATGGGGCAGTGGGGGGGTGCGGAAGGGGTCAAGACAATGTGGAAGAAATTATTTCTTTTTGCCAATGAGAATAATTGTCAGCAATTCTCCAAAAATAATTTTGAAAGTGTTTTGCTGTTGGGAATCATAGAATACGAGGTACAGGTTTCTTCTAGAAGAAAGTGATAGAATTTTGTAATTTTCATGATTATCCTCTTCTACAGTTTTTGTCATTATTAAATATGGTAAATATAATTTCCAATTCTTATTCTACTTTTTATATATAATAACCATTTATTTAATTTCTGAAAATAATTTAGAAGGTCAGATGGTGCGTTAATTAATTTATGTGTTCAATAAATACTGAAGAAATAATAAATGTCAGGTACTCTTCTAGGGGCTGGAAATAGCAGTGAAAACAAGCTTCTGTTTTTTGAGCTTACATTAGAGTTGGTGTGTGAGAGAGTAGACCAATGTATGCTATATCTGGTGAGTGATTAGCGCTACAAATAATAATGAAAGTGGAAGGGGATGAGGCTGGACAAAGGGTGCAAAGGTATCTTTTGGTCAAAGATGATGCCTCAGAGAAGAAATATTTTGAGCAAATGTCTCAATGGAGTGAGTAAACCATAAACTTCTGTGAAAGAAAAAAAAGTGAAGAATTCTCTCTTCTTTCTCTCTCTCTTTTATTGTAGGAAAGAGTAAAAGTTATATTATAAATATATTATAAATATAGTCTGCATGTGTTACTGTCCTGAAAAAACAACACACTTAGTGTTATATAATGTTATATCATATTCGTCATTTTTATTTGTTTCTATTATTTACATTAATTTCTTACACTCTTATAAAGCATATAAATACCTGCGACATTAATGGGGCATTAAATTTACATTCTTTTTGTCTGCTCTCACCGCACTCTGTCTTTTCTAAGATTACAATCTGTATTGTTATAATGGCCTTGTGCGTAACTTCCACCAAACCCTGAGCTTCTTGAGCACCAAGCCAGTGCATTTTAGAGATGGGTTGCTTAATATAGAAATGTTATCTATTTATTGAATAACTGAATGTCCCAATTTGAAATTTTCTGGAACAAAATTATTTCTTCCTCACTATAATTTACATAGTTGAGAACGCTGCATGTTTTCCTATTTGAGCACATCCCAAGTTCCCTCCTGAGGATACATTTTGCTTCACTCTGAAGCTACTGTTTGGCAGGGGCTGGGGTAGTTTTCCATTCAGTTGAAAACACCCGGTGGCTTCTAATGTCAGCATTGCAATTTGCCCGTGTGGTTTTCAAAGCATGGGTGTGCCCTTACCAACAACTCAGAATACCAGCACTCCAGGCATTAAGTGGCACTGCTGGTTACTCTACACCTAACCAAACCAGAATAAGAGAATTGATACTCTTCTGGAAACTGAAAATTACCTAAGAGACCCACAATATTTACATTGTAGGCTTGAATCAAGTTTTACCACATTCATTTAATTATTCACACACAATGTCACCTTGATTAAGGTGTTTTTTATTAGTCTCTTAGCTTTTGTTAAGGGATTTCACAATATTCAGTAACACAATATTCATGACTTTGGTTACTATGATGCTATTTTTGAAGGTATATATTACTGCACTATAGAAAATCATTGTGACATTTTTACCTTACATAATTTTCAGTTCTTAAATATTTATATTCCCTAAAGCACTGCTGTGCTTCCTCCTTTATGAGTAAAAGTACTGAACAAATAATAGGATTCTTTATTATTTTTCCTCTTCCTCTAAGAAGATCAAAGCTACATGTGAAATTTAGTAGGCATAGTTACTTTTTCCTTTCTCCTATTTGCTACTTGTATTTATTTTTTATTACTTAGTTTAATTTTATTACTTTAAGCTATCTCAAAAGTTTTGCATAAATAATTGGGATATAGTGTGCACATATAATAAATTAATCACTTCCAATTTGCTCTTGAACTAAGCAACTAAATTCTGAGCCTTATTTTCCTCATTTGTGTGTATGTTTTTAATTTACTTTTCAAAATATGTAGAAGCTCTATAAAGATATGCTTAGCATAACACCTGTTATCCATATGAACTTTTGTGGGAAAACTGATCTACATTCATATTATGAAATAATTTAGCATAACATGAGGTGACGTTTTTGCAAACCATTCTATTTAGGTATTTAGTAAATACCATGAACAAATAATGGTAATGTCTTTCTGTTTATTAATTAAAAAATTAATTTGATTTTCTTATTTAGAGAATACTGTTTTTAAGTGCTAAAAATCCAATTAAATCTAAAATGGCATGTATGTGAAACTCAAAATGTATAGATGTTTAAAATTGTCATGCTATTGTCATAGTTTAGAAAATAAGAGAAAATTCAAGTGAAATCATTATAAAGTTTTGTACAATATTTCTTTGTTAGAATGATCACTGTTCTTGAGTAACTTCAGTTACTTATGTGTTATACATATACCACATGTGCACATCATGATTTTCAATGGACAGAAAGTACTATGTTTGAACCCAGGCTGTGGCACTTACTAGCTATATGACCGAGGAAATTTATTCAGTTAACTCATCTGTAAGATAGGGATAATAATACTCAATGTAAATGGTTATTTTAAAGATCAAGTGAGAAAATGTTCTACTAGCAGTAAGATTCCCCAAATAATTTCTACAGAAAGTAGTTAACACAAAATTTTATTTTTTATTAAAATAAAATGTCTGCAACACTTCTACTCCCTATCAGCTCCTCAAAGTATAATCCTATGATTTATTGGATTCTTTAAAAAGTATCTTACATATCACATGTGCCCACAATTGTGAAACTTCACCAAATGGTATCAGACATGTTCTTCTTTTACCATTGACATCTGCTCTATAGGTGCCAATGATAATGCCCATAACTAGATGCAGGTCAACCCAGGAAGAAATATAGAATACTAGAGGCCCGGTGCACAAATTCTTGCACCAGTGGGGTCCCACTGCCTGGCTTGCGGGATTGGGCCAAAACTGGCCCTCCAACATCCCCCGAGGGGTCCCAGATTGCGAGAGGGTGCAGGCCAGGATGAGGGACCCCACTGGTGCACGATCAGGGCCAGGGAGAGACATGGGAGGTTGGCCAGCCGGGGAGGGACCATGGGAGAATTCCAGGGCATGTCCAGCCCTTCTCACTCAATCCTGATTGGCCAGACCCCAGCAGCAAGCTAACCTACCAGTCGGAACATATGCCCCCTGGTGATCAGTACACATCATAGTGGGCGATTGAGCAGCCTTAGCATATTATGTTTTGATTAATTGAATGGCCGACCAGTTGAACAGACACTTAGCATATTAGGCTTTTATTATATAAGATAATATAAATCAGTGATATTATGAAACAATATTTCTCATATATTTCCAAATTTGAATAAAATATTCAAATAATATTTTAATAGACTAATTTTTTTTAGGGGCAATGTATTTTTATTTAGGCTCAAAGCCATAAAAACAAGTAATATTCCAGGTACCTGAGCATCATGAATACTTTACTATACAACTGACCTTCATAGGAAGTCATATTTGTATTTGTTTCAGAACCCTACCCTCCTGGGTTATGATTTTTGTAGCAATATTCTATCATCTGTTATAATGAAAATCATAGGATGTTTTTCAAGACAAACTATTAACTATATTAAGAATAGTGGTATGATGATAAATTAGAGATCATCGATTTCCCATGAGTAGTTTTTTTTAAATAATATTTTAAATCTAATTTGTACCTTCTGAGAAGTTGATCACCAGAGGAAAGATGTTTTGTTTTGTTTCTTAGCTTCTTTGTTTGACACAAGATACACTTTGATAGTGTTCTACCTTAAATATTTTTTTAAGTTTAGAACTTAATAGGGATTTAAAAATGCCCATTTGTGTTTTTAATTTATAATTGGTACTCAAATATATTTAAAAGAGTGAATAAAAGCATTTCTGAGTAAAAGCTTCATGTTTTAGAGAAATGATTAAGTAAAGTAAAAATATATTGCTTAAGCCAGGCTGGTGTGGCTCAGTGGTTGAACATTGACCTGTGAACCAGGAGGTCACAGTTCAATTCCCCGTCAGGGCACATGTCCCGGTTTTAGGCCCAATCCCCAGTAAGGGACATTCACACAGTTCAATTCCCCGTCAGGGCACATGCCCAGGTTTTAGGCCCAATCCCCAGTAAGGGACATTCAGGACCCAGCCGATCAATGATTCTCTCTCACCATTGATGTTTCTATATCTCTTTCTCCCTTCCTCTCTGAAATCAATAAAAATATTTTTTAAAAATTAAA
>NW_005367809.1:640446-681752 GCF_000412655.1 Myotis brandtii | reverse complement strand
GCTTCAGAGAGCAATGCAAACTAGAATATATAAAGGGGCAATTGTTGAAAGGGATTTATTTAAAAGTATATCTCTACTTTCTAAAATCCTTTTGTATTTATGTCTTAAATTTAGTGATAACACAGAAAATAATTGAAAGACATTCTTGAGATGAATGTTACTGGGGGAAAGGGGAATCCTTAATTTGTACTGTTTATCGTTTTCCATGGTGTAAATAATCCCACAATGACCAATTTTAAGTTACCACTGAAAGCAGAGTTGGAAAGAATATGCAGAAATAGGTCACATGAGCTAATATAAGTGGTCTCTGGAACATTAGGGATCTATCATTAAAAATATGTATGTTTCCCTAGTATCCAATATTCCATTCTCATCATTTTAAAAATGAGGGTATCAGTGTTATGCTATAATTAAGAGAATATTTATAAAGTAGTTCATATAAAAGTCTGAATCAAAATTATAGTTAAGTCTTATTTTTATATTTGTCAGCTATATTTTATATTTATCACTTACCATGTATTATCTGCCTGGCTTCTTTTCAGGTCTCTGTTACATATCTCTAATGCATTACTGAGTCCATTCCATGTATGATCATATTAAGATCAAGGTCACAAACTGGCAGCACTTGCCTTGCTGTTCAGGTTTATCTTGCAGTAAGCCAAGCACTTTGCTTTATTCTATTCTAGCTAAACCATCTCCAATGGAATATTGTCTTAACCTTAGTTCCCTGAGAGAGAGCATCAAACAAAGGCTTTCATTGCAAGTAGGTTATTTAGAAGAAAAAAAATCAGCAAATGGGAGTTAGGCTTTAGGAGAGAAAGCAGGGAATAATAAAAAGTTAGTACTAAGCCCTAACCGGTTTGGCTCAGCGGATAGAGCGTCAGCCTGCGGACTCAAAGGTCCCAGGTTAGATTCCGGTCAAGGGCATGTACCTTGGTTGCGGGCACATCCCCAGTGGGGAGTGTGGAGGCAGCTGATCGATGTTTCTCTCTCATCGATGTTTCTAGCTCTCTATCCCTCTCCCTTCCTCTCTGTAAAAAATCAATAAAATATATTTAAAAAAAAAAAAGTTAGCACTAAGACATACTATTTAGTTTGACCACTAAAATAAATGACTGATGCTGAATCCGTATGGAATTTCTGAGAAATTTATAAAATGTGTTTCAGAAAAGGCTGCCAAGAATTAAAGAGGGGAAAACTTATTATTGTCTCCTCTTCACCTTTTGAAGGATGACCCTACACAATTAATTGCTGGGTCACTTCTAAGTTGTATCAGAGTGAGTGTGGAACAGTTCTCAAGATATCTATGTGTCAGCATTAGATAAACCCCAAGGCAATATGTTTAGCCTTGGGTGACATGCTGCCAGTTTGTGTGTGCAATGTCTGTGTAAAACTGATGCCTTTATTAGTGGCTGGAGCAAAAGGTAAGACAAAAGGATTTTGAAATAGTGGTCAAAAATTATATTTGACACAGTACCTATCCCACTCTTCAAATATGTTCACTAAATAGAACAAAAGTATGATGTAATTATGTTTTAATGTGCTGTTTCATGTGATTCCAAATTTTAAAAATGAGAGGGCATGACATAGTTTGACATGCAACCACTGACATATAGACAAATGTTGCATCACCTTCTACATTCCAATCAATTTGTATCAGCCTGAAAGACCTAAAACAATGACAGTATAATTGTATTGTAACTGACCTAACACAATGATTTTCAGATGAGAAGTCCAATGTTAGGATTATTGGAGAGAGCTTTGTTTATCACTAGTAGCAAATATCATACATTTTTCTGCATTCAGTTCCTTGGTTGAAGGTTTGGATTAACAGTTTCAGCTCTATCGTTTATGTAATCATTAAATGTCTTGGCTCAGAAATTCCACTTCCTTTCTCAAAACAGACTGGCTCAGTAAATCATTTCCTCAAGCTCATGTGTTTTTTATTAGAAACCTATGTTTCAGATCCATATGACCCCAGTTTATTTCCTTTCCAAATGAGTTCCAATGAGCCAAGATACGAATAGAGAAATAGGTCCTATAATGTCACATAGAAGCTCACACAAGGGTTTAATAGTTGACATCAGTGATGGATTTTATACAGTTGTTTCCACTGTATAGATTATATAAACAACAAATAGGGAACAATTTTTTTCGTTAAAAAAATATAAGGTGTTCCTTATGAAAGTCATTCTCGGAAATTAATCTGTAAACAATTTATTTTTTCCCTATTTGTGATGAATTTTTTTTACAAGTATGGGAATGTGGTTTCAGTTTTTATTCTTTCTTTTTTATAATTAAACTTTCCTTTACGTAGTTAGGCTCTGGTCTGCATACACATAGAGTGGATTTATTAAAGTATTAGGACCCTGTTGAAATTGCCAGAAACTTACTTTGATTAGGATTTATAGCCAGCATGGTATAAAACAAATAACTTAAGTCAAAATAAACAAATTATAGTTTTATCATTTGCATGAGGTAAATATAATTAACTTGAAGACATAAACTGAATTAATGTGTATTTATTCTACAAATATATTTATGCAAGTTTTTTTTATTTCCAGATTTTTAAAGAATATTTCTGTCCTTTATATTGTTTAATCCATCTAAATATTATTTTTCTTTTGAATTTAAAACCATATTTGTAAGATCTTGCTGCCTCTGCTAATAGGAAAATCAATCATAAGATCTCTAATAGAATGCATCTTTTGTGGTCTACAGAAAAATGGTTTTCCAAAGACGTCCATGTCCTGATGCCAGAAACTTGTCAATATCCTACCTTACATGGCAAAGGTGACTTTGGAGACATAGTTAAAATAAGGATCTGGAGATGGTGAGCTTATTCTGGCTTATCTAGGGGCCCAAAGTAATCACAAGGGTCCTTATGAGTGAAAGAGGAAAGTAAGAGAGTCAGAGTTAGAGAAGGAGATGTGACAATGGAAACAGAGGTCTAAGTATTGAAGGGATTTGAGCCAAAGAATGTGGGCAGCCTCTAGAAACTGGAAATGACAAGGAAATAGATTCCTCCTGAGAGCCTCCAGAAAGAGTAGAGTGCTGCCAACTCACTTTAGACTTCTGAACTCCAGAACTGAAAGATAATAAACACGTGGGTGTTGTCTTAAGCTCCAAGTTTTTGGCAATTTGTTGAAGCAGCAATGGGAAAAGAATACATCCCCACTCCGGGACTTTCTGGAATTTCCCAACAGTACTTAACTGGCACTCACAGACAAAGGTTTTGTTTTTGCTTCCCCCAGTCCTCACTTTACCAATTTCAGTTGAATCTGTGTGATACCAGTGACACTTTTCTATTACCAGTATATACAGTAATGTCAACAGTGCTGCTTGGACTCATTATCACCATCATTTAAATACCAAAGATCTGTTTAGCATCACAGACTTGCCCTGCCACTGTTAGTACTTCCCTTCTGTCCTACCTTCCCTGAACTTCTGTACAACATGTATCTGGTGCCACATGGAACACAGATATAACTCGACTTCCATGCGAGAGTTTCCATCATACTTCATGAGGTGAATTCAAACCCCCATGTCACCATGGTTGCTTTCACTGAGTATACTTTACTTTATCATCACTGTTTTCTGAAATAATTAGAAGGAAAGACTCACACAGGTATGGTTTGAGCCACAAAGTATAGAAAAGTACTTTATCTTCATTGTTCTAAATATGTAATCCTGTTAATATTACAAGGTTGCCCATTAAGTTATATGGGTTGTATCATTGACCAAAGGAATTTGAAGTCAACAGAACCCTATAATTCTTTTATAAATATTCAGATTTTACTAGTCCTATGATTTATAAACATATTTGGTTTGCCCTTATCCTGATATTTAAAGTGCTCTGTATATTAAAACATTTGATGGTATTTCTTCCTCCTTTGAGGAGAAATTATCTAAATTCTTATTCTTTCAATTTCCTTCTCTCCCACACAATCAATAAATTAAATGTAGTTATTAATTAAAAAATGAACTAGAATGCTTATCAAGATTTTAGCTGATTTATATTTTGCTTTAAGCCAAGTACATTAAAGATAATCTAATTAATTAAATGAATTAGTTTCTTAGAATGATAAATTATTGAATATTAAGGATTAAAAATTGCAGATCGACAGGAATACTAAAATTTGAATGTCTACAATTAATTTTTATGTTAAAATTATTTATTTAAATATTCTGTTCATTGAAAATATTTGGCCAATATACAAAACATTTTACATAAACATAATTATTTTTACAATAGGATAGCTAAACTCTTATTACAGAACTCACATTTTTATATTTATTTTCTCTCAATTATTTTGTAAATATAAAAATCCAATTAAATTTAATTATTTTTGTTATAAGTTTATGTTTAATATTTTATACATATTAAAAAGATTTAAGAAGTCTTAGAAAAGAAGACTTCTGTAGGCATGAATATGCACATAATAATAATATGGATGAAGAATCTAGGTCTCAGGTGAATTAATTCTCAAATAACACCAGGGCAAAAAACAGAACTTGATTTTTAAAGCTATGTTCTTTGTGACAGCATATTCTGTTGATTTTCATTATTAACTACATCTCTAATAGGAGGCTATCTTCTTATTTCATTTTCTTATCTCTTCAATGTGATACCAAATTTCCAACTAGAAAAATTTTATAACTAGAATTCAGGGTCACATAATAAATGAAATTCAGTAATGTATTAGTTAAGATTTCAATTTGAAATCAATTTTTGAAGTACTTCTTTATTTTATTATTATTTTGTTCCTTTATTTTCATTGCTGACATTATTACAGGTGTCCCCATTAAAGC
This sequence comes from Myotis brandtii, assembly GCF_000412655.1. NCBI lineage: Eukaryota > Metazoa > Chordata > Mammalia > Chiroptera > Vespertilionidae > Myotis > Myotis brandtii. The sequence goes on along the minus strand of NW_005367809.1, from coordinate 676,940 downwards.
AATTTTAAAATAGTTTTTCTACTCAGAAGACAAACATAATAACCAATTGTTTATTTTCTTCAAAGCTAGCCATACACATCTAAATATTGTACTTAGCAACTTACATGAAACAATGTACTATGTGCAACCTATTACAATTTTAAAATTTTAATACTAAAATATTGCATATATTCCCACTACAAATAGAGGCCAGTTTTGTGACTATTAGAACATTTTTGTTTGTTTTTCTACTTTTAGAAGCATCGTTTTGAATTCCTGCTTTCAGATTCTGTTTATATAATACAATTTCTACAAAAATCAAAAGGTTTCCTTTTACCTCTCTTGAATTACCTGTAATGTCATGACTATAAAAGTGAGGTATCACTATATTTAGTCATTTATTTTGCTTTCTTATACCCCAGAAATTCATTTTGCATAGCAGTTTGAGGGAGACAATGAAAGAAAGAAGAGGGGATGATTTGAAATATTGTTGCCTTCTTAATCAAATCTGCATGCTGCCCTCCCTCCACACACTCAAGTCAGGAACTCGTTTGAAATATTGTTGCCTTCTTAATCAAATCTGCATGCAAATGTAAAAGAGAGGTTAAGTTTCAAACCCACTTTAATATCTAAAATACCTTATTTAAATAAATTTCTTTCATTTTCATATAGCTTTTCAATATTAATTGTAGTGCACACTCTAAAGACCGAGTGGCTGAGTATACCTTAACTCCAACATTTTCTCGCTGTTTGACAAAGTTGCCTAACCTTCCTTTGCCTAAGTTTCCACATATGTAAAATGAAGATGTAAGAATAGTACATACCTTATATGTCATGTTGAGACTATTAAATGTGTTAATATAGTTAAGTTCCTAGCTACTATATCTTAGAACATAGTAAGTACTGGGCAACTGTAAATTTTTGAAGGAACGTGTAGTTTAAAATTAAATGAATTATAAGTGTGTCAACTTGCAATACCTAGAAAGTTCTGGAAAAGAGCCTAAAGGAAGAATAAGGAATCCAACAGCTCTTATTTGATCTTATCTTTCCTTCATTAGTTATCTTCTGGGCCCTACAATGTATATATTTATAACTCTTCAGAGTTTATTTTAAAATGGCAATCAAAGCAACCAACTAAATGTTGTATTCCACAAGTGGAGCATAAAAACAAACAAACAAACAAACAAAAAAGAAGAAGAAATGAATATGGTATAAGGGATCTGAGAATGTATAAATACTAAGACAAACAAATAAGCAAATAACAATAAAAACAACCAGTCTAATTCTACCTAATAATGATGATCTTAAAATATTTTCAGTTTCTTTACTGTACTCTGACCTTAGAATTTTATAATTCTCATGGGATATTTTCAAATCAAATATTATGTCATTATTATATTCTGTGTACACATAAAAAAATGCGCTCTTATTAGCCAAGTAGCCCCATAGTATCTATAATAATAAAAGGCCAAAAGTGTGACGACCGGAACGACCGATGACCAGTTGCCCACTGGGCCAGCCCGTACCCTTCTCCCAGGGGCAGCACAGTGGAGCCTGTGCCAGGCAGAGGCAGGACAGGCACATCCCACACCCTGCCAGGTTCTCAGACCCCACACGCCAGCATCGAGGCCACGGATGCCAGCGCTTTGTTATCTGCCACAACTCCAAGGCCCCGGCGCTGCCTGGGCAGAAGTTTTGCACTCCTCACCTATCCGGCCGGGGGGCAGATTCTTCACCTACTCTCACCACCTGCTGCCCACCCTCTGCACACCCAAGCCAGGGACTCACTGCGGGGCAGGCCCAGATGCTCCTTCCCACCCCCAAAGGTCCTGCAACCTCGGCAACACCTGAGCCCGTGACCTGCCCCTGGGAGGGTGGGTCTGGGCTAGGGATCCACAGCCCCTCCCCCACAATGTCCCAACCAGCAGTGGGGGAGGGAGAAGCCTCCCTCCTGTCCAGGCCCTGTCCCAGCGCAGAGGCAGTCACAAGATGGTCGCCACAAGATGGCCAGCAGCAGAGGGCAGTTGTGGTTGATCAGGCAGGCAGAGGAGGGCAGTTGGGGGCAATCAGGCTGCAGGAGAGGGCAGTTGGGGGCGATCGAGCTGGCAAGGGGAGTAGGTAGGAGTCAATCAGGCTGGCAGGCAGAAACTGTTAGGGGCAATCAGGCAGACAGGCAGGCAGGCAAGTGGTTAGGAGCCAGCAGTCCCAGAATGTGAGAGGGATGTCGGACTGCTGGTTTAGGCCAGATCCCCCAGGGTGAGGCCTAAAGTTTGCTGAACCTGAAGGACTAATTTTAGTGGGGGGAGGGGGGATTTTTTTAATAAGGTTCAAAAATGACTTTATTTAGAATAAGAAAATAAATTATAAATAACTGTAGGCTTGGGGAATCTGTCCCTTTCTCTTTTAAATCATTTCAGCCATGTTATCCAAAATGCTGCTGGTTGCAACTTGCTTGCTTTCTCGCCCAGAACAAATCCAGCCCTCTGCAGTCAGGCAAGTGGTTAGGAGCCAGCAGTCCCAGATTGTGAGAGGGATGTTCGACTGCCTGTTTAGGCCAGATCTCCCAGGCAGTCAAACATCCCCCAAGGGGTCCCAGATTGGAGAGGGTGCAGGCCTGTCTGAGGGACACCCTCCTCCCATGCACAAATTTTGTGCACGGGGCCTCTAGTTTGGAATAAGAAAATAAATTAAAAATAACTCTAGTCTTGGGGAATCTGTCCCTTTCTCTTTTAAATCATTTCAGGCAGGTTATCCAAAATGCTCCTGGTTGCAACTTGCTTGCTCTCTCGCCCAGAACAAATCTAGCCCTCTGAAGCTTCATTAACTTTACCATAAAAAAAATAATAATAATAAATAAATAAATAAATAAAAATTTAAAAAAAATTAAAAACATTCCAACAACACTCCTTTCTGACAAAATCTTTTCTTTTGAAATTTTTTACTTTTATCAAAGTAGTAAATACGTAGTTCATAATGTATTATTTTTTTCCTAATAGGTGTGTAGTGTACTGGTATATCATTGTTGTTTTTATTCTATTTTGACACTATTATAGATGTCTCCCATTTCCCCCACTTCACCCTCCTCTACCCAGTCCTTCCACCTCTGGCTATCACTACACTTTTATCTATGTCCATCCCCCTCCCCTCTGACCTCTGTCAGTCCCTGCCATCCTATCTAATAAAGATGGAATATGCAAATTAACCATCACTCTGCAACAAAGATGGTGTTGCCCACAGCCAATAAGGAGGGAATATGCAAATTGACACGACAAAGATGGCGACGGCTGGGGAAGGCCATTCTGTCCCACCCTGGCCGCTCTGGGCCTCTGGGCAGTGCATGCGCACACAGGCACGGAGCAGCCGGGGCTGGGAGGGACATCTGCTATGAGGAGGGTGTGAGGGGGTGGAGGGAGCTACAGGAGGGCGGCAGGGCCAAAGCAAAGGCAGAAGGCAGCTCCAGCTGGAGCGAAAGTGGAAGGCGGCTCCGGCTGGAGCAAAGGTGGAAGGCAGTGGCCAGAGTCACCTCTGGCTATCACTACACTTTTATCTATGTCCATCTCCCTCCCCTCTGACCTCTGACCTCTGTCAGTCCCTCCCATCTTATCTAATAAAAGACAAAAAAGGTAATTAACCATACCTCCGCTACGCTTCCCATTGGCTAATCAGCGAGATATGCATTTTAACTGCCAACAAAGATGGCGGTTAATTTGTATATGTAGGCGGGAAGCAGTGGAGCAAAGACTGAAAGCGGCTCTGGCTGGAGCAGGGAAGGCTTTGAAGGCAGCTCTGGCCGGAGCGAAGGCCTGGGTCCCCAGTGCCGAAGGAAAACCTGTGCAGGCAGCCAGGGGAAGGGAAGGCCTATTGCACGAATTTTTTCGTGCAACAGGCCTCTAATCCTATTAATAAAAGGCTAATATGCAAATCGACCAAATAGTGAAACAACCAGTAGCTATGACACACACTGACCACCAGGGAGCAGTGCTCAATTCAGGAGCTGCCCCTGGTGGTCAGTGTGCTCCCACAGGGGTAGTGCCATTCAGCCAGAAGCCCTGAGCTGGTCTCATGGCTGGCGAGCACACCAGTGGTGGCGGGAGCCTCTCCGTCTCCACAGTAGCGCTAAGGATGTCTGACTGCCTGCGCAGGCCCACTCCCCACAGGGCTCCCGGACTGCAAGAGGGCACAGGCCAGGCTGAGGGACCCAAGCGAGGGCACAAATCTCATGCACCAGGCCTCTTTCTATATAAGCAAATCGACCAAATAGTGAAACAACCAGTAGCTATGACACACACTGACCACCAGGGAGCAGTGCTCAATTCAGGAGCTGCCCCTGGTGGTCAGTGTGCTCCCACAGGGGTAGTGCCATTCAGCCAGAAGCCCTGAGCTGGTCTCATGGCTGGCGAGCACACCAGTGGTGGCGGGAGCCTCTCCGTCTCCACAGTAGCGCTAAGGATGTCTGACTGCCTGCGCAGGCCCACTCCCCACAGGGCTCCCGGACTGCAAGAGGGCACAGGCCAGGCTGAGGGACCCAAGCGAGGGCACAAATCTCATGCACCAGGCCTCTAGTTTCTATATAAATGTCTATATAAATTTCTATATATAACATATTACATTTAACCATTAAAGGTATGGCATGTAAATATCTTTAAAGGTAAGTTATATTAATAAGTCTAGGTAATCCAACACAAGTGCACTGTATTAACTCAAAAAGAAAAGAAAGTGTAAGTGACTATAATAGACTATCTCTTCTCCAGCCTCCATTTCACAGACTCACCAGAATAACTACCACAGCACACTCTCCCTTTTAAGCATACAAACTAAGGCCCTTGATATGTTGAGTACTTATGTTTATTGTTTTTATTTTTTAAAAAAAATGTGTCCAGTAAAGAATTGATGTAAAAGCAAGCAATTTGACTGGCCAGTGTGGATCAGTTGGTTGAGTGTTGTCACATGCACCAAGAGGTTACTGGTTTGATTCCCATTCAGGGTACATGCCCAAGTTTCAGGCTAGATACCCAATAGGGGATGTACAGGAAGCAGCCAATCAATGAATCTTTCTCATCATTGATGTTTCTATCTCTTTCTCCCTCTCCCTTGTTCTCTCTAAAACCAATGAAAACATTATATATATATTTAAGCTAGTAGTTTAGCCCAGCCAGCATAGGGCAGTGGTTGAGCATCGATCCATGAACCAGGAAGTCTTGTTGTGATTCCTGGTCAGAGCATATACCCTGGCTGCAGGCTCAATCCCCAGTGGGGACAAGCAGGAGGCAGCCAATCAATGATTCTCTCTCATCATTGATGTTTTTATCTCCCTCTCCCTTCCTTTCTGAAATCAATGAAAGTATATTTTTTAAAAACATGCGGTTTATGTTATTTTTTTTTGTACACAACAATGATGATGATAACACACTTTTTTTCTGTTATCTATGGGAAAAATAGTGCAGATGAACATAAGCAAATAAAAGGATAATACTAAATAAAACCTTGTGTTAAATAACTGTCAAATTTACCTTTCATATTTTGATTAAAACAAAATATTACTGAGTATTTATATGACATTTTTTGATTTCCATGTTAAAAAGGGTTTCAATCAACCAAACAAGAATGGCTCCTAGTTATTTTATATAAGGAGGTTTCTGCTATAATCTAAAACATACAGTGAAACTCTACATCTGGTTATTATATAAATAATTCAGGAGTATTTCCTTTTCTATGCAACAGCATAGTATAATTTGAGGATCAGTTAGTGGCCATACATTTCAGACACTAGATTTTGACAGAAATAAGATTTATCTATCTCATTCTTAATACATGCATGAATGCTAAATTTTATTGACATATTGTTCTTAAATAGAGAACAAAATAATCAGAAACCCTGAGATACTGCATAATTTACCCTTTTTATAAATAGTGTGTTTAGGGTTTCTAATTACTATATTCAGTCTTTTAAAACCATGTCTTTCTTTTCATTTTACACTTAGTTTAAGCTTCTTCCTACTCTGATTACCTTCTCTTTTTTTTTCTTTTTTCTTTTTTCTCTTTAGTAGGTTGGTAGTATTTTGAGTTAGTCTCATAGTTAGACAAATACAGTAATTACAAGTGTTACAACCAACAATAACCACATTCAGAGTTAAAAAAAATTTAAAAGAAAAAATAAAACCTACCTTATTTTTGTCTATTTGTTAAGTGTGAGATAATCACACATACTCTATCTCTACAATAAATATCTTGTTACATTCATTTGGCCAAAAATATTACTATCGTACCCCAAACCTATCATTTCCCATGGAAATGGGAATGATATACTTTATTTAGACTAATTCTAATTCACCCTTTTATTAGAGATAGGGACACCTTTGATGAACTATGAATATTTGATGGAAATATGCTGGCTGTTACTAAGAAAAGGAGCTAGATTCTTTGTGCACAGGCATCCAATAATGTGTATTATAATAGAGGACACACTGCCCTGGCTAGTGTGGCTCATTTGGTTGGGCATGGTCCCATACACCGAAAGGTTGCTAGCTTGATACTCAGTCAGGGCTTGATTCCCAGTGGGGGCATGCAGGAGGCAGCCAATAGATGTTTCCGTCTCACATCAATATGGAGATCAATATCTCTGATAATGAACACAAAAGATTGAAAAACCTGGATTGGGAATGAGACTAAAATTTGAGATTATTATTTATATGACCATAACTGTGAGAACAATGACTTAAAGCAAAGCAAATTGTACCTGAGATAGTGAGAAAATTTGGTAAGTAAGGGCTGGAGGAGAAAAGCTCAGAAAAAAACTGTTTATCTTACTCAGGCTTTATTGGTCTAATTCTAAATGATTCATTTGGGAACACTGGGAATATAATGATAAAACTAATATGAAGGAATATATACATATACAATACATTTTTTTCAAAGTGTGATTTCTCTTTAAGTTTATATTTGGCTTCTTTGAATAGTATGGTTGATAAACAAGAATTTGGATAGCAAGCATTTACCTTTTACAATTTTGGAAAGTCTATTATTAAATTATATATATATATATATATGACTTTGTCTTTCACATAGAACTTAACATACTACAAGAGATACTTGCATAGACCTTTGACATATTCCAAAATATTCATACTGCATGATTTCCATTCTTATAGTGCAGTCTGATATAATTGCAAAATTTGACAAGTTCAGATAATGTTTGTAAATAGTTGAATACATCATGTATTAATAAAATTAAATATTCATTCTTAAACAGGATAACGTGTAATTTAAGTTGTCACATCGCAAAATTAAATATTTTATTAGTTAACTTAGTAATTTATTTATACACTCAAATTAAATTTCCTGGATATTTTGGACATATTTGTCTCTTCACTGCAAAGTGAAAAGGCAGTTTGCTACAGGAGTAAAATAATATGTTCTACATGTTTAAAATAGATAAAATTAATATACTAGAAAACAATATAGTGTATAATTATATTATTAAGAGAATGTATTTTGCTCTTTTAAAATAAAATACATATATTACTCTGTATCAAGGATCAGTATAGTTATGAGAATTAAGGTTACATAAAATTTTCTTACATTTGGAGAACATTGTAGATAGAAGGGCTTCTGACATGTCAATTATCTTGAACCACAAAGTGCCACAGCTGACTGAATCAGAGAGGAGGGCAGTCTTCTACAGGCTAAGCAACAGCCTAGTGCTGTCATGGAGAAGAGCTCTACTTAACAGAACTTCACCATTCTGGCCCATGAATGAGGTACACCCTAACCTTCTTGTTGGGTATATGAGACAATCATAGCTAATTAAACACCACTAAAAGAAGAGGACTTAATCTAGCAGATATACCACATTGTCAGAGGCCATGTCAAAGGAAAAAAAAAAACCTTCTTGTTGGGTATATGAGACAATCATAGCTAATCAAACACCACTAAAAGAAGAGGACTTAATCTGGCAGATATACCAGAGGCCATGTCAAAGGAAAAAAAATATAGAAGCAGAGGCAGTAATATAGAGAGATATGGATGGTATCAGAAAGAATAATCTCAGTTAGAAGCGGAGACAAAAGATTTCTGTATCCCAATCACAGCACAAGCAGTGTTGCTGGAGCGGGGAGCACTGTGTTCTGCCTGCTGAGGAAGTGAGATGCTGGACCATTAAAGAAGGCTGCTGCACTCAGAGCTCCTGCGTCCTGAGCAGCATTCCTGGCTTCCTTCAAATTATAACGTGGGGCCATTGAAGCCATGACCTAGTTTTTCTTAACCCTCATGAAAAATCTTTATCAACTGGGACAACCTTTATTTGAATTTGATTCTTGCAGCCTAAAAGAGCCTGACACAGTCAATATCTAATTATTTGTGATCCACACACTTCTTCAATGACACAGTGAAATCTGTAACTAAGAAACTGTAAAGATTAAAGTTGGAGGAGTACAGTTTTACCAATTTAAGGATTAAACATGCTCAAGTTTAAACTTTTTGTGATCAAAGCAAAAAGTAAACATCTAAGGGGGTAGGGATGTCTATATAATTTTTATCTCCTAAAAGAAGCAATCTATGCTATTCAAAGGAAAACATCTCTAACTTTCCACGTCCAAAGTGACCTTATACAAGCAGCATTAAATCACAACTTATGAGTGATGTCTAACAGAAAGTGTATAGTCAATCCAGAAGTTCTTTCATATGACCCTTTCCTATGATCACCCGTGATAAAAGACAAGGAAATACTATTGAAACCACATAGTCTGTTTTCAATTTGCTCTGTATTTTAGTCTCCAATCTTACTGTCTCTGAAAGGTATTTTGGAATACTTTTTTTCCATATTTAAATGTAGAGCAATGTTATTCCTCATATTTCTATAGCTTCATTCTCTAGTTTTCACTTTAACTTAATAAATTTGCCCAACCTTATGACTTATGTTTTTATTCCTTTGCCTGAACTTGAGTTGTCCACTCCCGCACATGTTCTCCAATTTGGACATTACACGCCCCATATCTTTAAATATACTAGTACATTTAGTTCCCTCTGAAAGGCATTTTCAAAAAGAAGCAATATCTTCAACTGTACAAACTAAGATGTTTAATATTTCAAAAATAAAGTAACACAGCTAAAAGGATAATATAAAATAAATTAATAAGATAGTAAGAACAATGCAAACATTCTGACAGCTCACACAAAGTATCCATTAGTGATGTCTACCTGGATTTTATCTCTAACGTCTGCTGCATATTTCTAAAGCTGTCACATAATGGTTTCTACTTAAATTTAAGAAGTCCCTTTAATCAAGTGACAGATGAAGATAATTCTTTGGATTTTAGTACAGTCATAAATTTTGCCAAAGTCTAACACATAGTTTGTCACATTTAGAAGCAAAATGCTACTCTTTTTTTATTGTAGCTATGTATTTTTAAACCCTCTTATACACAAATCAGTGTACTACTATCTGGTTTAGAATGCAGTCTTCATGAAGTTGATGCTCTGGATCTGGGTTGAGATCTACTGGCGAGGGGTTTGAGAATTATACTTTGTCTTCAGGTTGTGATAAATACAGCTGGGGAAGTGAGTCATGATGTGACATTCTAGAAAAAAATAAAATAAAATTCTGGATAGACCATGTTAGAGGGTACCAATCTGAAAGAGATGGTAGAGAGGGAAGTCTAAATACAAGATTTAGAATGTTAATTTTGGGGAAAGCTGAAAAGTCAGAAAGGGTAGAGCACAGAGTAATAAAGATTTTTAAAACTTTCAAAGACTGTCCTTGAGCTAGGACAGGAGTAGAGAGTAGTTAAAAGCACAGATTTACTGTAAAACACGGGGATTATAGGGGAGTTCCTTGGTTTTGAAACCTCAGTGAGAGTAAATAGTAACAGGCTCTCAAAACTCAGCTAGCAACATGGATTATTGCCAAATTCAGGACTGATGATTTCTTAGTTACTGGTATATCTTCAAATCAAAATGTGCCTACTTGGTTTGGTAAGCATCTGACTTTACACCTAAAGAAAATAAATGTGTTTCAACAATAGCTTATTTAACTCAATGAATGGGCTAAGCAGTAAGTAGTTTTATAATATGCTATTGTTAAAAGATTTTCATTTTAAAACTTATGATAACATAACTTTTAATCACTATCCTACACCAATAGAAGCTGCTCTGCTCAGTTTTGAAAAAAATTGGAGATTGCTTAAATGAGAAATAATAAATAGATGTCCTTAACATATCCTACAAACAAAATAGCTACAAGTAACTACTAGTATTTTTCCTTTAAAATTTTCTATGAATCTTTTAACATAGTTGTAATTTTATTTTCTTCATATATTTTGATATTCTAATAATTTATATACTTAAAATTATCTTTCCTTTTTTTTTCAAAGTGATGTTTATTGACAAATGATTTTGAGGTATATATTACCCATTTATAGAGGAATATTTTTAGAATAGATTTAAAGTATTATCTAGCCATGTTTTCAGACAAATGGCTTTCCACAACCCACACCCAAGGAGTGAACATCCAATTAAGACAAACTGTAGCCACCACCTTCCTTATCCTATATAATAAAAGCCTAATATGCAAATCAACCAAACAGCAGAACAACCAGTCAGCAGGGGGCAGGGCTGGCAAGCAGGTGGCGCCAGGCCAGACAAGGTGGGTGCCAGTGGGCAGAGGGAGGGAATGGCGATCAGGGAGGCGGCGACTAGCGGTGGCAGAGGGGCAATTTGGGGCAGGGCTGGCCACTTGCCAACTGGCCCCATCCCCCAATCAGCTCAAAGGTCACCTCTATGGGGAGCAGGCCTAAGTCGTCAGTCAGGCATCCCTCGAATGCTCCTGGTCTGTGAGAGGGTGCAGGCCAGGCTGAGGGACCCTCCCCCCAAGTTCACAAATCTTGTGCACCAGGCCTCTAGTTCGGAAATAGTTTCTCTGACTCAGACTGTCTACATCATTATTGCAACTGGCCTCATGTTCATTAGCACTGTAGCAGAGTCTCTTTTTCTGACCAGCCCTACCTTTTTAGATCCTTGTTACAAAGTGACCAAGTAAATTTGGACAGACATTTAGCAGAGCAATGTTTAATACATTACAAATACCCTGTATTTAAGGAACATTCTCTTTATGTAAATCCCATAGATAATACCCTTTTAATGAAAAGAAGAAAGTTTATAATGCATGCTCTCAGTGGCATTTTAATGTAGATTTTATTTGTCAAGATTTTAAAAATTGGGCCATACTAACTGTAAATAAATGCAGAAATTTAAGAAACAGGGGTAAAGTTTATAAACTTATTTTATCCTCTTCCTGATAGCCTTCTCTTTTTTCTGACTCATTTTGAAAATTATTACAACAAAAAACTTTTGGTTTGTATTTTTTAAAATCAAACTAAATTCAAAAACAATTTTTATTTCACCAATCCTTCAGTTTAAGTAATTAGTTTATTTTATTGCCCAGTGTCCAGAAATAGAAACAATTTTATTTGAAATGACTCTAAAACAATATTTTTGTACCGTCTGATGTAAAAAATATTACACAATAATTCCCATGTTGAAAACTTAATATGGTATGTACACTGTAAATTTCATCAGCTAAATTCTCAACTATTGCATTCAATATGCTTTTCTTAAGGTAATTTTACATTTGCATAATTATGATAAGAGATTATGCACACATGTTAATTTTATTTTATACCATAGATATTATATACATATTAGAGGCCCAATGCACGAAATTCATGCAAGGGGCTTGGCCCTTGCAGCCCCAGCTTCATCTGAAGGGTGATCGGAAGGACATCTGGAAGGTGGTTCGACTGTCCAGTCTAATTAGCATATTAGCTCTTTAATTATATAGGATATACATATTATACATTTATCTTTTAAATATTTCTTATGGAAAAATATATATATATATAAATAGCCAGTGTCCATAACATCCAAAATGACCAAAGACTCAACCAAACGCCAGGCTGTATGCGCAGCAGGCTCTGGTTGGTGGGGACTGGGGAGCGGGCTCAACTGCTGTCCTGGGTCCTGACCACCCACAGTGGAAGTCAGTCCTGGGTCCTGGAGCAGTGGTGGGGCGAGGGCAATTTTGTTGGGCATGGAGGGCTGGGAGGAGCCTCTCAGAGCAGTGGTGGGGTGGGGGGAATTTCGCAGAGCATGGCAGAGCTCCAGGAGGAGCCTAGCAGAGCAGTCGAGGGGCCGTGAGCATCACGGAGCATCCCGGGGCAGGGAGTTTCATGTAGTCTTGCAGGGTGGCAGAGGCCATGCGATGGAGGCCAGGCTAGGCCTAGGGACCCTAACCGCACATGATTTCGTGTGCGCTGGGTCTCTAGTATAATATAAGAATAAATAATACAAGAATAAGCTCCATTTTGCATATTCACATCTATAAACCTACTTTTGCCCACCCCTATATTTCTATAAGAGATGAGTCAGAGAAATCTCTATGAAGTTAATATAACTAAAGAACACATTTTCCCAGCAAATATTCAATGAACACCTATTGTGTGCAATAATCTGAGAGAGCATCTTTGTTAAAGGTTTTGCTCAATAGCACTCTAGATTTGCATTATGGGAGCAAAAATACATATAGTGTCAATCATGTGCTCATGTGCCAATATGATTGCAAGGCTCTTGAGTGTTAAGTACATGTCAAAATAGAATAAATTTCTTAGGCAAGTCATAAATTTTGGAACCAGAAGACATGAGGAGAACCAAGACCTCATGTTTAACAGCTCCTATTTTTCATATTATTCCAATATTGGATTATAGCTTTTAATCCCTTCTTTAGTAAGCATTTATTTATTCACTTTTCTTGTTTTTCCCCGAACTATTTCTTTTTTCAAATTTGAGATTTTGGCACTGCATCTCTCAAAGACTAAATCTCAATACAGATATTCCATACATTAACTTTTTTTACTTGTGGTTCTTTGTTTTTGTTCATTAAATATTTTTTTTTAATTTTCTGAGAAAGTAGGAAAGGGATATTAAAATTTGTGGAATTAGCTTGTCAAACAGTTTTTTTTTCTGCCTTCCCTCTGAATTGATACTTTAGCTTAAATTGATTATTTAAATTAATTAAATGTATCTTAATTGGTAATTTAGAATTTAGATTGAATAATTATATTTCTTTATAATTTTTAAGATAATAGTTTATAATTTTTTATAATTTCCCAGGTGGCTTTTTAAAAAAGCATTACTATTCCAGATTATTTATACATTAGTCACATCTATCCCCCTGCCCAATATTTTATGAATTTACTCTTTATTTTCAATGATCTGATATTTCACAGTAATATACCCTACTGAGTATTTGTTTTATTTGTATTGCTAGAAACTTAGTGAGACCTCTGAAATCTATTGCCTTCCCTTTGGGGAATTTTTGCTCCCTTTTTCTAATCACAGTTCTTTCTGAAATAAATATTATTTAGATTTTATACTTTTAAAAATATAATTTCACAAAATCATTTCCCTTATTCTGTACCCATCCTTTGTCTTTTGATTCTGCCCTCTTGGTTATTTCTTTAACTTCAACTTGGTTTGACATTTTTAAACTCTGCATTGATTCTATTCTCTACTAGTTTGTTTTAAGGCTTATTTACTTTAATCTTCTTTTTTGTTGTTGTTGAAGACCTTCCTCAAATATATGGCAATCATTGGCTGTATGCTGCTAAAGCGTTATATGCCTTTGCGGGGCTGGTGATTGGTGGGTTTATTGGGCAGGTAAGCTGATATTTCTTTGAGGGACTTGAAAGTGTTCCTATGTATAGATAATTTTGGAGTGATCAGTTTCTCCAGAAGATAATTTCTAATTACCTGTCTGAAAGGTATAAACCTGGCTATTGGTGTCTTGGGGCCTAGGAGAAGTATAAATTCTATGGTCTTCATGTTGAATTTATTGACTTTCAATATTACCACCATTCTCAACTGGACCTGGTGTCCAGAAACTACTTCAAGCTTCCAAAGAATAAGCCTCTGTTGCTAGATTAAAAGGTGGCAAAGGGTTGGTGGCCTGAAGTAAGGTGTGACAAAAAAAAAAATCGCTGGGTCCTTTTAAAAGCGTTAGCACGACTTCTTTGGTATTGGCTACACTCTCTTGTCCTGCCTGCATTATAGGTAACCTTTATCACCATTTACTGTTCCTTTGTGAGAAGGACTTGTAAAGATAAAATTATTTGCCTCTTGTTAACTTCTTTTACTCCAGGTTTACATTTCAATTTCATCATAATTTTAATAGCTTATGACTTCCATTTTATAACAAAATAAAAATGTTTTTTTGTTTGCTTATTGTGACAATTATAGCATGTTTTTCATGTCCTATTTATTGATTTATTTAGTTAGAGATAAGATTTAAAGTGTGTACACTTCTAATATTACCTCCAGATCCATTTCTCTGTCTTGTGCCAATTTTGCACTGGCCTTTAGAATTCACTTTTTAAAACATTTTTCAACTAATTTATTCCCTAGTTTAATAGGTCACATGCACTTGAATATTATTTTATTCTTTCAATAAATTTTATTTGCTATAGGCGTAAAAATGTATTATATGGCTTTGTAAATTTTCTATATTGTTAAATTCAAAACCCAGAACTAAATCCTATAGAGAATATTTTAATATTTCATCTTGGAAGATGTAAAAATGTGTTCATCTAATTTTAATGCCTTCCTCAGTCCCTCTGTGGAGTCACAAAAAAATGTTATTGAATCCTTACTTTAAACAGTTAGAAATTATCTGAATGTTTGAAAAGATTCATCCCATTCTCTAGTTCCAACTGCAATAGCCAGACCAAGTATGTTAATAAAGTCACTATGATTTAAGGAAATCAATGTCATATTCAAATAGTTTTCATGGCTGAAATACCACTTTATTTATTAAAGAGTGAGGTAAGTCAAGTTTGGAGGTATTGAAACTAGAAATTGGTATTATTGCATTGCCCATAAAAATTGATAGGGTCTAGAGCAGGAATTACCAAATTATATGCCAGGATCAAATCTTCTTGACTTCCTGTTTGGGTAAATAAAGTTTTATTGGTTTATGCCCATGCTCATTTGTTTTGTTATTTGTATCATAAATATTTTATGATGTGATAATAATTATCAAATTAAAATTTATCACCAGAGATTGTTAAAGGTAATTATTAAGTTTGTGTAGCTCTTGCGTTGATTAATAAAATAATCTCAGTGAAAGGTGTTTCAGATAAATTTAGAAAGGTAATTCAAAACTATGTGGCTGAAGGTTATTTTCCAAAGAAAGGTTTGTGAAGAAAAGAGATGAGCCGCAGCTTGTTTGGCTCAGTGGATAGAGAATTGGCCTGTGGACTGAAGGGTCCAGGGTTTAATTCTGGTCAAGGGCACATGCCCGGGTTGTAGGCTTGATCCCCAGTAGTGGGTGTGCAGGAGACAGCCGATCAATGATCCTCTCTCATCATTGATGTTTCTGTCTCTCTCTCCCTCTCCCTTCATCTCTGAAATCAATAAAAATATATTAAAAAACAAAGAAAAGAGAGATGAGGTAGACATAGCAGTTGCTATACAGTCAACATTTGTAGAAAGAGCAAAGATGGTTAAAAATAAATTTGAATAGAGAACCAAGATGGTGGCATAGTAAATACCAGTACTCACTGCCTCTCACAACCACATCAAAATTACAACTAAAATACAGAACAACCATCACTCAGAACCAACTGGAATCTGGCTGAATGGATGTCCTACAACTAGAGAAGTAAAGAAGAAAATACATCAACACTGGTAGGAGGGGCTGAGGCGCAGTATGGGCTGGTCCAACACCCACCCACGTGTGGCATTTTTTAATCGGGAGGGATATCTCAGCTGTGGAGTCCTCCCTTGAGAAGCAATGGTCCCAGAACCACACAAGACCCCCAGCTGAGGGTTCCAGAGCTGGGAGGATAAGTCCCCGTAACTTCAGTCTGTGAAAACCAACAGGGATTGTGGCTGAGTGACATGGAGGCTACTGAAGACCTAGGCAGTTCCACTTAAAGGAATGGGGCATGAATTTACATGGTCCTGTTTGCTCTGAGTGGTGGCATTTGGAGAACCAGGAACATACAGGGAGGAACTGGATTGTCTGCCATCAGGGTAGGAACTGGAGGTAGGAAGTGGGGGAGGGAGTGGCTTTCTCCCATACAGTGATGATCACAGGGGCCATTGTTCCAGTGCTGAGACCTCTCCCATCACAGAGCTGACTGGCAGCCATATCTGAGCTTCTATCAGCCAGGCTCACGCTGTTCACTCCAACCTGGTGAATCCCTGAGAACCCCCCTTCCCCCATTTCAACCAACTTGTAGCCCCACCCAAGCCATTTTCAGCAGCTCTTCCATATGAATGGCCTGTCCTGTCTCAGGCTTCAGACTTTCCTAACATCTCTCAAACAAGCAGCAGGTAGCATAGCATGCCCCAAACCCATCAATAACAGGCCCAAGACCCAGCATTAGCACCAGCCTGCCTTTCTTCACAATTTGACCTTGTCTGGGTACTTCCAAGTCTAACACAAGTAGCAGCCAACACAAGGTGGCCCCAGGCAATGGATGACTTTGTACTTCCCTGTGCCAGTGCACCCAGGGGAGCACTTCAGAGCATATCAGATTACTACCCAACATATCCACAAGCAGCACACTCAAGGGGCAGACCCACTGAAGCAAGTCCTGCCCCATAAGGGTGTTTCCTGCACAGCAGCTCTCCCACTGTAGTCACAGCTGGTCCCCACAGCCAATTGGCCTGGAGGTCAATTCCTCCCAGTGACACCAACAGCAATCAAGGCTCAACTACAATAGGACAATGCACATAGCCCACACAAGGGTGCACTTAGAGTGCCCAGCTCAAGTGACTGGAACCACAAAAGAACACAAATAACTTCTTGAGAAAGAAGAAGAAAGCTGGAGTCATCACACTTCCTGATTTTAAAATATATTAGAAAGCTATAGTAATCAAAACTGTGCTACTGGCATAAAGACATGCATTTAGACCAATGAAACACAATAAAAAAACCCAGAAAAAGTTATCTATACACAGTCAGTTGATCTTTGATAAGGGTGCCAATAATACACAACAGGGAAAAAGATATTGTCTTCATCAATAATGTCAGGAACATTGGATATCTACATGTAAAAGAACAAAATTAGACAGGTTTCTTCGTGATCCTGGGTGCCTGATCTCCCTTTATTTTTTTATTTCTTAAAGTATTACAAAGAGTATTACACATGTCTCCTCCCCCCACCCCTTTGACATTCCCCCGGCTTCCTCCACCCCCCAGTGTCTTGTGTCCATTGGTTATTCTCATATGCATGCATACAAGTCCTTCGATTGATCTCCTACCACCCCCAACCCTCCCCAGGGTTCCCACTGTAGTTTGACAGTCTGCTCAATGCTGCTCTGCCTCTGTATCCATTTTTGTTCATCAGTCTATAATGGTCCTTATTATCCATAAATGAGTGAGTTCATGTGGTATTTTTCTCAGCTTCCCAGGGGCCATCTCAGTCTCACAGGGGCCATCTCAGCCTCACAGGGGCCGTTTCAACCTCACCGGGGCCGTTTCAACCTCACTGGGGCCATTGCAACCTCACTGGGGCCGTCTCAACCTGACTGGGACCGTTTCAACCTCACCGGGGCCGTCTCAACCTCACTGGGGCCATCTCAACCTCACCGGGGCCTTTTCAACCTAACCGGGGCCATCTCAGTCTCACCGGGGCCTCAGCCTCACATCAGTCTATAATGGTCCTTATTATCCATAAATGAGTGAGTTCATGTGGTATTTTTCTCAGCTTCCCAGGGGCCATCTCAGTCTCACAGGGGCCATCTCAGCCTCACCGGGGCCGTTTCAACCTCACCGGGGCCGTCTCCACCTCACCGGGGCCGTCTCCACCTCACCGGGACTGATTCATGATCTCCCTTTTATTAAAGCATTTACTTTACAAAGTTTATAATTATAAATTCTTTTTCTGTCCATTTGAGATATAAATCTTTTAAAAACGTTTTTAAAAGCCTCTTGCCAGTTTTATAACCTAGAACTCTCTTTCTCAAGGATCTGGGAGCCTTGACATGTAATCACTAATGAAGATAGCTCCCCACCTCCCAATCTCTGTGGCAAGAGTAGGAGATAAACTTCCTTGGGCACCATACTCCTAGTGTAACACTATCTCCTGTCATGAAGATAAGAGAAAGTTTATTTTTCCTTTGGGTAAAGCCAAGTACCAGACATACAATCCCCTTACCCCTTTGTTTCAACAGAGCTGAATGTCCAGACTTGGTCTGTGCTTTCTCCTGTAATGCTAGAAATAGTACTACAATAACATCAATTTCTGTTTGCTTATCTTGTTCACTGAGATATTCTTTAACATCAAAATATGTGAATTTTATAAAAACAAATCTATCTTTAAAGTGCTACATAATGCATAGAATGAATTAGTTATGGGATTACATCACACATAGTGCAGCAAACATTCAAATTCTCTTTTTTTTAAAAAAATATTGAAACAGGAACTTTAGGGGAATATAGGCAGGCTTAGGTAATTTTTAGAATTGGGGTCCATGGAAAAACACAGGACTACAGACTGGGAGAAGGTACATTTCCAGAATACAAGGAAGCCAGGTGCAGTTGCATTTCCATAAGATAAGGGAACTGGAAGTAGCCATGAAAGGTTTATATTTACAAAATAAAGAAGGAGGAAGAAAGCCCAGAGGGAATAGGAGTACAATGAGGGAGGAGGGCCTCAGGAATTACTATAGTAACCAATTCAAAAGGGAATATTGACCAATCAGAAGGGATATCGGGACACAGGAACTATAGCTTTTATAAACCCTGGAAACAGGAAGTCAGTGGGACCCTTACCCCTCCCCTCATGGGAGTCTATTCTGTGGGACTCTTTCCCTCTTGCCACATGGGAGTCTGTACTCTTGTTCTTCTATAAATTTCCATCTTTGCTATATTACCTACCCTCTGTCCATGGATTCACTCTTCTACTCTGCTGGACAAAGAATCCAGGTTCCAGAACAAAAATTCTGTATCAATATTTATTATTGAGAGTATTACAGATGCCCCTCTCTGTTCCCCCCATATCCCCTTCATCCAGGTTCCGCCCCACCCCAGGCCTTCACCATCCTATTGTCTGTGTCCATAGGTAATACACATATGCATATATATTCTTTGGTTAATCTCTTCCGCCCCTCCCTTTCCCCTTCCCTCTGAGATTCCTCAGTCTGATCCATTTTTCCATGCCTCTGATTCTATTTTATTCATCAGTTTATTTTGTTCATTAGATCCCTGTCTTTCCATTTGTCTTGTTTAATTTCTGCCATCAGTGTTTTCAGTATACAAGTTTTTCGCCTCCTTAGTTAAGTTTATTCTTAGCATTTTGTTCTTTTTGATGCTCTTGTAAATGGGATTGCTAATTTCCTTTTCATATAACTTGTTGTTAGTGTATAGAAATGCAAGTAATTTTTTTAAAATAAAATTTTACATCTTTTCCAATTTGGATGCCTTTTTATCTTATCCCATTTAAAAAAAGAAAAAGAAAAAAAAAACTCTGAATGAATAAAATATTTTCAACTAAGACCTGAAACTGTAAAAGACCTAGAAAAAAAAGGGGAAAGCATAACATCAGTTTTGGCAATGAGTTAACATATATGGCAACAAAAGCAAAAATAAACAGATAGGACTACATCAAATTAAAAACAAACAAAATTAACAAAGATTAAAAGAGCAAACAAAAATAACTATGCAGCCCAGGAAACAATCAACAGAGTGAAATGGCAACAGATACAATGGGAAAATAATATTAGTAAACCATATCTGATGGGTTAATATTAAAAATACATGAGAAACTCCTTCAATTCAATAGCAACATAATAATAATAATAATAATAATAATAATAATAATAATGCCTGATTAATAAAATGGGCTAATACCTTTAAGATACATTTTTTTTCTAATGAAAATGTAAAAGTGGCCAACAGGTATGTGATAAAGTACTCTACTGGACTAGTGATCAGAGAAATGCAAATCAAAAGTACAATGAGATATTACCTCACACTTCAGCAGTGTTGGCAAGGATGTGGAGAAATTAGAACTCTCAACACTTTAGAAATGCACAATGTGACAGCTGCTGTGAAAATCAATATCAGGTTCCTCAAAGTATTGAAAAAGAACTATCATATGATCCAGCAATGCAACATTTGGATATTTACCCAAAATAATTGAAATCAAAATCTAAAAGTGATATTAGCACTTCAATGTTTAGTACAGCACAATAGCCAAGATGTTGAAATAACCTAAATGTTCACCAAGAGGTGATGAATAAA
Organism: Myotis brandtii; assembly: GCF_000412655.1. Lineage (NCBI taxonomy): Eukaryota > Metazoa > Chordata > Mammalia > Chiroptera > Vespertilionidae > Myotis > Myotis brandtii. Next base: position 656,662 of record NW_005367809.1, on the reverse strand, counting down.
GAAATGTGGTAAATAAATAAAATGGAGTACTATTTAGTCTTTAAAAAGGAGACTGCAATATGTGACAACTGGATGAGCCTTGATGGCTTTATGCTGAGCAAAGTTAGCCAATCACAGACAGAGAAATAGAGCCTGATATTCCTTATGTGAGGTATCCAAAATAGTTAGAGTCATAGAATCAAAGAGTGGAATAATGGTTGCAAGGGCTGCAGGGAGCAAAGTATTAGGAATTAATAATCAATGTGCATAAATTTTTATTTCAGCAAGATGAATAAGCTCTAGAGATCTGATGTATGATGTTCATATATTCAACAATAATGCATTGTACACTTAAAAGTTTGTTATTGTAGGTCTAGGGCTGGGAAAATAGGGTCTTTCCTGATCCCACCAGCCGAGTTGGACAAAACAACCCAGAACTGCCGAGCCACATCCTGCTGGACAATAGCTGCCACCCTGGGACCCACCAGAGCATCCTGTTGTGCTGATGGCCAATAAATAACCACCGGAGACTTCTCAAGATGGCCAGGGTGCAGCTGCACCAACTTCCCGCTCATCAATCACCTGCCACAAGCTACCTCAGATAAACCTGATTGGTCCAACAGCAGCATAAAAAATCTCTGCCAGGCATAGGCGGGTGTGACTCCCCCGGCCTGCACCCCCAGACCATGGGACCTCACCCGAGAGCTTCCAATAAACACGATATTTCGCTCTTACCCTGCTTGTCTTGGTCAATTTATTGGCTTTGGTCAGATTAAATCTCACATCTCAGATTAAACCTTACATTAAACCTAACAGTTATGAGAGTAGATCTCTTATTAAGTATTCTTTTACAATCAAATAATATTCTTTAAAAAAATAAAGAAAAAAACTCTAAAATTTAAACCTGCAGAAAGGAACATTAAAGTGTTCTTGATCAGGGGCTTCACAGGAATCTAGGTTAAGATTTACAAGATTTAGAAATTGGTAAGGCAAGATTTTATAAGTATATACTCTCATGAGACACTATGTAGCCTTTTGCAAAAGAAGATTCAGGTCCAATTTTTAAACTTTACAGTGATTCTGAATGTTGCATGGTGTTTCTTAATTGAATAAGCTTCCTACTGAGTTACCCTAATCCTGTGTCTTGGTAGAAAAAAAGTTATAAGAACTGTTTCATAATTTTCTATAAAATATCAGGATCTAACCAGGATTCTGGTTTGATAGAAAATCATCAGAATACCATCATAAGCTCAGTGAATCAGAAATAGGAGAACGCAAAAGGGTCATACTGAGTGTTAAACTGCAGAAATGTACAGAGGAAGAACTCCATGGATTCTATGATGCACAGAAAAAGAAGCATGGAATCCACTAAAGATAGTAAAAGTAGTAATATCCATCACTATTGGCTGATAATCAGTCCATGTGGAAAAAATGTATTGAATAATTAGTAAGTCACGCTACTTATATAGTCTGTGACCCTTGCAAAGTGAAATTGTTGTAGAAGACCGGAGAAAAACCAAGCAACACTTTAGAGAAATGGAGTTACACAGTTTTATTACACTAGCGGACTCAGCGGAATAATTTCCCAAGTCTGAGCAAAGTAACGTGCAGGGAGCTTCTCCTTTATATCTTTCTGGTGTCTTTTTCCCCCTAATATGGATTATGGTTCCGGTCCTTTCGCGGGCTTTGAAAAAAAGGTCCCAGATGTTGGGGGTCTTGAGACCATATCTAATTGTCTGGCCTGGCCCCAGCACTAATAACCACTCCCTCTGGGGCTGTGCACTGTTCATAGTTTATGGCCTCTGTATTTAGGTAACAGGTCTTGCAAGACCGTTTCTGGGAAAGAGGCAGTGACTTAATTATAGGTTATCAAGAATGTACACTGGGCTTGCTGGCACAGATTCAGATTGCTAGGCCCCCCAAATATTGGGGTTACATTGGAATTAGCCTTTTAGCCTTCTCAAAATGATTTATCTTCTCACATTTTCATTTTCTGTGAAATGTGAATGATAATGTTTAGGTGATAGTCTGTTGTGAGAATTAATTTATAGCAAAAATATTTAGTAACCACATCATTCGAAACCTCAAACCATACAACCACTCAGAGTTATGGTGTATATATTATCTCCATTGTTTAGATAACAAAATGGAGACCTATGGAAATAACACTTAGCTGATACATGGAGATTGTCTGGTGCTAGAGTATCTACATAAATTTAAATTAATAAAATTAAATATTCAAACTATCCATATTTCAAGTGCTTTATAACACAGGTGGCTAGTGCCTATTGTGGAAGGCAAGCCAGACAGAACATTTCTATCTTCTCAAGAAGTTTTAGTGGATAGCACTGCTAAAGACTATAACCATTGCAAAATTCAGTCTCTCCAAAATGTAAATAGTCAAGTGTCCAATACATAGTAGCTATTCAATTAAGGTTTGTCTCCTTTTATTCTCGAGGTAATGCTGAGTTTTTTATACATATTTTTATGGATTTCAGAGAGGAAGAGAGAGGGAGGAGAGATACAAACATCAATGATGAGAGAGAATCATTTATCGGCTGCCTCCTGCATGCTTCCTACTGGGGATCAAGCCTACAACCCAGGCATGTGCCCTGACTGGGAATCAAACCATAACCTCCTAGTTCATAGGTCCAAGCTCAATCACTGAGCCATGCCGGCTGGGCTAAAAATGAGTCTTTTATCAATGAAAATTTTTTTTTAAGTTATACATTTCCTCAGCCCCCACAATTTTATTGAGAGAGGAAACTCAAGTTTCTGTGAAATCAAGTTCCCAAATCTTTCCTGAGAATACAAAACTTGAGCAATTTAATAACTTGCATGAGAGTCAACAGCTAATAAGAAGCAGTGACTTTTAATCTATCCCTCCTTACTCTGGCTACTGGAATCAAATGATCTTTTGTGAAGTATTTCATTCAAAGGTGCTGTAATTTCATCAAGCAACATCATCCAAATATTGCTCTCTCTACTATTATTACACCATGTAGAAAATGAAATCCTACTATCTGTCTCATCTTATTTAATTTTGGGATTTCAGGAAATTGTGTTTGTTCAGCTATTTGGTATCAGAGTTAAATATAAGTTTGCTTGCAAATTGAATAACAGAATAGTTTTCTTTCAAGTGTGGGATTCTGACCCATAAGAACCAAATGAGAAATATTTTAGGTCAAATTCTAGCATAGAGCTAAGGTTTATCTCTCTGAGCTCAGCAACTTCTTACCAAAAGCAATAAATTCAAATTTTCAGTACACTAAAATAATTTTCCCTTATATCCTCATTTCTAATTCTTCCTAAAATTTCTGACTTTTATTAATCTAATGTTATAAATGTAAAATATTTTCCTGAAATATCATTAATGAGATGAACTTTGGGTAGTCAATAAAAATATTTAGGTTTTGAAATAAAATAACTTCTTATAAGTATAATATGCCTATGAATTTATAATGTGAATAATCAAAAATAAATTTGTCTTTATTTAAACATTTTTATTCTTAATATTCAAATTTAGTTTTACAAATAAATTATTCCAAGTGATGCTTCACAGAATGTTAAATATAGAAGTTATTTATTTTCAAGGTCATGCATTAGACTAATACCATATCTTAGTAATTTATATATATATTTATGCTATTAAAGAATAACAAAAACTGGAATGTACTGCTATGAATTATTTTGAATTTCAGCCTCTTTCCATAATTCTTAATTTCAGACAAAATATCACTCTATATTATTTCAATAAAAATATTTTATTACATGAAGTAGTCATTTGGAAGTTTTACAAATTACAAAATAGACTTTCATGTTTGGCAATAATCTCTAGTATAATAAAATTGGTAATTGGAAGGTACTTTATTATAAATGAAAATGTGACAATGGTTATTTTCTGAGAAGTAATAAAATCAAATTTTGGTAAATTGACTTCAAATAACACCTTTAATAATATAAAAAGTGATATCACTGAATATAACTGGTCAAATTATCTTTGTGCCCATTGTGAAACCTGCTATTATAAAGGCAGTTTGAATTATCTATATTACATAGAAAATTACTAACATATACTTGGAAATGGTGGATATATCAAGTATAGCCTATTGGGTTTAGACTCGAATACTGGTTCAGCCCAGACTAATAGCAGGTCTGTAAATAAAGCATTTATATTGTCTCACTGTCAATTATCTATAAAAGGACTGAATCATTTAAATGCTCTTTTAAGTCCTCCCAACTATCAAGATTGAAAACTTTTGGACCTTTCTTCTCCATGTCTAAGCCAGTCTGTGAGAGGTTTCTCATGAAATAAACATCTTATAAAACTTCAATAGGGGTGATTTTTAAAGTTTCAAGGAAGATTGATAAGGGAGAGTGGCTCAGACCGCTCTTATTGAGATTGCATCAATAGTTAAACTAGAGGGATCCCTGGCTTGCAGCAAGTAGGTCAATATAAAAACATCCATGACACAGTCTGTTAACATATGTAGGGAATTAAAGAGGATGAAGTGGGAACACTTTGATAGAAAGTGAGATCACATATTTCCCCAGAGGCCATCTGTTGTAAGAGCAGAGTCTGGTGTGCCTTCTTTTGCTGAATGTACCTCTATGACTAGAGAACTAAAAGAGATGATTAATGACCCAGAAAGAAGAATGCTTGAAGTCAAGCAACTTCATCCTTGCCCCGTCTAGATCCTGTCCTTAATGGAAGATATAGCCATTTACATCTTGTCTCTAGTCCTCTGGAGTAGAAAATCAGATATTGATTTCATATTGGGCTGGAGAATTTACCATGAGCCACCTCTTCGAAATCTTGGAAAAGTCCAAGTTATCTAAACAATATTATTTTAGCAATAAAGACAGGCCATGTTCCAAAGAACATATCATTCAATACGAAAAAAACTACAGCAAGACATAAGGGGAGTATTGTTGATAAAGTTAACAGACAGTAGGATCTGCCACTTAAAAGTGTAAGTCAAAAGTAGTTTATTTTAGTCCAGCCAGTGTGGTTCAGTGGTTGAGTGTTAACCTATGAACCAGGAGGTCATGGTTCGATTCCTGGTCAGAGCACATGCCAAGGTTGCAGGCTTGTTCCCCAGTTGGGGAGGAGGGGTGTGGAGGAGGCAGCCTATCAATGGTTCTCTCTCATCATTGATGTTTCTATCTCTCTTTCCCTCTCCCTTCCTCTCTGAAATCAATAAAAATATATATTTTTAAAAAGTAAATTATTTTATAAGCGTTTACATTCCTCTAATGTGTCCAAGGGGACTGGTCACCATCAAACAGAAAAGTATTAAAGAGCTATGGTTAACTGGTAGCATTGGCATAATCTTTTCTGCCACTTGCCTTCATCCAGCAGGCTTTATCCTGCAGATTCTCAATTCAATTTTTTCTCTCACAGGATCCAGAAAGAAATTTGGTACCAGATAATGAGCATGTACATAGCTTCACTGTTCAAAACAAAACTGAAAAATAACTTTGATTAGGTGTTGATGTTAAATGTTATACAAAACCATTGTTACAGTTTACACTGTTTGTGTAAGGCACATCTGTAAAGGTCTGGCTTATGGCAGTTTAATTTTATGTAGTATAATTATTATGCTTCTTCCACTGAGTCGGATTTACAGGCAGATATAATAAAGGTGAAGAGATGTTAGTGTTATAAAACTAATGTTTTAAACACTTGTTACAATAATGAGCTCAGAAACAGATACTGTTATGAGGCTTATTTTTCTAAAATAAATTAAAAGGCTTTGTGCTTAAAGACCACATTTTCCTTTTCCTGATTTGGACAACTATATCATAGTGTGTCAACTTGGGGGATGTTTAAGTAGGTAAATGAATCACATAAATTATTAGCTATAAAAAATTTAGGCAGAACGAAAAGTGAAAACACTTAAAATAATGAATTTTTGTTATATTAGTTTATAATATAACTAGAGGCCCAGTGTACGGATTCGTGAACCGGTCTGGTCCCTTGGCCTGGCCTGTGCCCTCTCGCAATCCGGGACCCCTCAGGGGATGTCAGAGAGCTGGTTCCAGCCTGATCCCCACAGGCCAGGCAGAGGGACCCCACCAGTGTACTAATCCGTGCACCGGGCCTCTAGTATGCATATAAGATCTTTGGTTAATCTCTTCCCGCCCTCTCCCCTCATCCCTTCCCTCTGAGATTCATCAGTCTATTCCATGTTTCCATGCCTGTGGTTTCCGCTTCTGCGTTGAGCATCTGCTCCCTAGTGGTCAGTGCATGTCATAGCTACCGGCCTGCTGGCAGGTCGGTTGGCTGGGTCAGCTGATCAGCCGGTCGCTTAGGCTTTTATATATATAGATTTCTATAAACAATACTAGAGCTGCAAGTTTATATTAGTTTATAATGCAATTCTTACAAATATTACTACTATAAATTTATTATCATATGATATAATTCCTAGAAATATTACTTTAGCAAGTATACTCACTCCAAATGATCAGGTTCAAGTTTTCCAAAGTATTTTGTATCTGTGAGTAGACTAGAAAAGGGATTATATTTTTTGAAATTCAGTAAATGTGCCACACTCCATACAAATAAGTGAGTAAATAGACCATTTTGTTAAGAATCATATACTTCACATTATGTGAGCTGCAAAAGAGAAAAGCAGAGAGGGTGTCCTGGGCTGTTATGGTGTACCTTAAAACCTTATGAAGACTAGCTATAAAATAATGTATCAGAGGATATTTGCTTGGGGCTTACTATGTGTCTGGTTTTAATATTTACCTCCTAGTCTAGCTATAAGAACCAGATTCCCAACAAAGATGAGTAGAGGGACACAAGGAGAAGGCATGCTGATTATATTGCTAATCACAATATGGCCCTAAGCTCATACAATTGTGTGTTCTCTTATAATGCTGGAGGTACAGCTCAGGGTTTAGTCATACAGAATGAAATACATTCTAGCTAGTTTTATGGTAAAAGAGATTTAATAAATATTATTTAAAATATTTACTCAATTGTCAGGAGAACTGAAAGGAAATGCTAGCCTGGGCTGAATCATACAGAAATGATTCCCAATTTTCAGTATCGACCAGGATGCCAAAGGCGTTACTCCTGCTAAGACCCAAAAGATTGCCAGATGATGCAAGAAGTTCCTTCTTCTGCATTTAACTCTAGAATCCTGCCTTTTCTTCCTCAGCTGACCAGTGTCATGGATATATTTATATCTCACTCCATCTCTCTTCCAAATAAACTGTTTTAATTCAAGTTAGCAATAAAGGCATTGATTGTTTTGCCAAAATTTAAATTAAATATAATCTTAAAGGACCTCTGAGAAATAAAAATTTTAATGTTCCAGTCATTACACTATGGAGATGCAAACCAGAATGAGTTTTGAATAGGATTTCCTGTAAGCCAGGCAATCCACATATCCTCTATAGTAAAATAACCAAAACTAACTGGTGGGAGGAATCATTTTGGCCCTCTATACAAACCTATACTAAATCTTAATGTCAGTCCTTAAATTCCTATTGAATTGAAGTTGAGATTAATATAGATTTTTTAAGTAACAAGAAAGATTAAAGAAACATTGGGAAACAGTCATTCTGTCCCTCCTTTATTTTTGAATGCTACTTTGTTTAAGGATAACATGAGATTGTCCTTCCAAGTGGGAGCCACCCCTAGACTCATATTTTTGCATAAGTTATTAAAGAAAAAAAATTACCTAAATTAGAAAGGATTCAAGAGCAAGAATGGGAAGATGCTTCATTGAACTACAAAGAGAGCACCATATCTGTTTGTAAAGTCTTGTGTATTTCCAAAGGAATCCCATACTCTTGGATAGTGACATTTATCATTTATCTGTATGATATCATTCACCCTCCAGGATAGAATGAGGTGAATAAAGCAGAAAGTCTTACACCTTCCCTAAATATTAGCAGGGGTGGGCAAACTTTTTGACTCGAGGGCCACAATGGGTTCTTAAACTGGACCGGAGGGCCGGAACAAAAGCATGGATGGAGTGTTTGTGTGAACTAATATAAATTCAAAGTAAACATCATTACATAAAAGGGTACGGTCTTTTTTTTTTTTAGTTTTATTCATTTCAAAAGGGCCGGATCCGGCCCGCGGCTGTATTAGAGTGTTTAACATAAAGTCAAAGGAAAAAATAAATACTGAGGTATTACAATTTAAGAATTACTAATTTACAGAAATTATTAGAATGCCAGATAAATTTCAAGAATAAATCATTATATTACATTCATATTATTCCTGCAAAGTTATGATAGTACATCATTGTATTTGTTAAATATATAAATTGAGGTTTATGTAACAGGCTCTATATGCATATAAAACACATGGAATATAAAATCTAGTAGAATGCAGATTTACAGATTATTAAATGTGAAAATAGTATATGTATTATTATGGAAGTCATATACAATCATAAAGAAGTGAATGATCATTTCATATTTAAAATCTCATTTAAAATTTATTTCGTGCCTGGTTCTTGTCTTCTTGAGGGAAAGATTTCAATCAAGAGACAAAGTGTAGAAAAGCAAGAAATAACTTATTGACAGCAGCAAAAACATACTTAGTCCAGTGAAACAGGGAAGAGCAAAGAAGAAGCAACAGGAGAGCCTAGGCTGGGCTGCTATGGCTCACTGGGAAGTCAGAGAAAAGGGGGAACCGGGCCTTGGAGACAGGTTCAGGGGTTAGCCCAGGACAAGCTGCTGCTGCCCATTGCTCCCTTTGTTGCAAGTCTCATGGGGTCCCTTAGAGGTTAGGGGATATGTGCTGGGGGGAGGGGAGAACAGAGGGGGAAGGGAATGGCATGGGTGTGCTCCCTGGAGGGAGAAGGTTCTGGGACCTTAGTTTTCAGGGGTTTTAGAGGGGAGGCATTTAGGGGAGTCTGGGGGCGGATCAATAGAATGTTCATCAGCTGTATGTTAATGTACCAAAATGAGATTTATTCTCTCAATTTGCCTGTCCTTGGATGTGGTTGACAAATGGCACTTAATTGGATTCCTGTTATCTGTCTCCCTGAGTAGCATGATTTAAACTATTTACCCTATGATTGGGGAGGAGAAGGGCAAACCGTTTACTCTTAACTATCCTTGGTTTAGGGAAGATAGGATTTACTAGGTGACAGCAAATTGCTTTTTAACTATCTGTCTTAGTTTCCCTATTCCGTTTGTCCTGGAATTTTCCTAGCTTCTTACTATTCTATAACATGCCTACTATATAATGGGTGCTTAATAAATATTTGCTAAATAAATCAATGATATATTTAAGACAGAAGACATTCATATATCTGTTATAATGTAACATATTCAAGCACATGAACAACATAAAATAAGTATTAAATCATCATTGCATACATATTTGTATTTTAAGTCTACATTGCAAAACATACAGAATTTAATTATGTGACTTTCATAGTTGAAATGCAAACAGGAAATGTAATGGAGATGAATAAACATCTAGGTTCTGGATTAAGACCATTAATTGTGGAACAGTTTAAAAGTTTGTGTAATCTGTGCAAATTAAAAAATATTCAAAGTTGCAGTGTTCCGGTATTTGTCTAGGTTTGGACATCATGAACTTCAGTGTTTTTCATCCTAAGGAGCTTCTTGGAAGTTTGCCACTTGTGGACAACTGGAAGGGTTAGAATTTCTGTTAGTTAGCCTATTCTATTGTCTCTCTAAGGCTCTATTCATATATTATGAAAGGTATCACTAAAATGACCATGAAACTGTACAGTTTTTCTTTTCCCTTTCTTTTTCTTTCCTTTTTTTTTCTTCAGGATTCCCATCTGTGCTGTGGAGGTCTCTGTTACATCCTTAGGTAATCTGGGAACCAACCTATTTTCTATAACAAAGGCTAAAACTCATTCACTATTATTATGCAGAACTAATCCGTAATTTAAGCCTCTTCTTGTGAATCCCCCCAGGTATTTTCTCACCATCATCACTGAGGTGACTTGTTCTGTGTCCACTTCATTGAAATTCCCCAGACACAGATGGTTTGATAGCCTGATATTTTAGAATTTTGCCCTTATTTACTTTCATCTGTCAAGTGCAGCTAGGACATTTTTCTCCCACCTCTTCTGCACAAATCATGAGTGTTCAACTGGGGCAAGGAGTGCTTCGTGTTTAAATACCTTAGAGAAATATTATTTTAACAATTCTTAATCATGTGAATTTTGCTAAATTTTAATGTTAGGGAAAAAATATTCCATAAATTGTATGCCCCTTTGTATATATTTCATTAATTAGAAGGGATTGTTAGACTTTAGAAAAAAATTAAAAGCATATGCACTCAAATTAAAAGCCATTAATCTTTAAAATTGGCATGTTTACATTTATAGTCTCGGATGCAGACTATTCTAGCAATATGTAAACAGTAGAGCAGGGGTCCTCAAACTTTTTAAACAGGGGGCCAGTTCACTGTCCCTCAGACCGTTGGAGGGCCGGACTATAGTTTTAAAAAAAACTATGAACAAATTCCTATGCACACTGCACATATCTTATTTTGAATTAAAAAAACAAAACGGGAACAAATACAATATTTGTATTTGCATGTCGCCCGCGGGCCGTAGTTTGAGGACACCTGCAGTAGAGGGTAGTGCTGAATTCTGTAACCTCATTTCCTTCTCTCACCTTCCAAATTTTCCCACCACCAAGCTCAGTGCTCACTTTATCAGAATAAGAAGGAAAACACAGAGAAGATCCTGAAATCAATCCTGTCCACATATTTATCTCTGTTAATATTAAACTTGGTCATATTTAATTTTATAGAATCTAGGATTATTTAAAGTGCAATTAAATTATAATTATATAATAAAATTATTATTTGTAAATCTTTGTGAAATATTAGCAACTCAATAATAACAATATAGATTATATTTGTGAAGTTACATAAAAATTCATTTTATATAATAAGATTGAAACATATTACCTCAGAAAAAAATCTCACCTGTGAAAAAATGTAATATATAATTCAGTGATAAGGTTTTGGATATTGATACAACTGAGTTCAATTTTGGCCTTTTTTATGGTGTGACTTAATATATCACTCATTTTCTCATACTTTTTACGGTAAAGAGGATGTTATAACAAGATCTACATCCCAGTTTGCTGTCAGAATCAAATCCAGTATTATAAATGAGTACTTTAACCATATACATAAATAAAGTGACCAATGATTATTAGATATTATAAATATATTTTTTCTCATCAAGTTCCCCTTGGTTCACTCTTTAATGTGCCATATAGAATGCTATCTTCCCAATTTATTATAACTTAATGTATTTTGTAGGACAGAGAGGACGACTAATGTCTCCAAAACCCATTCTCTAGTTACAATGTTTCTAATTGGCTCTATATGCCTGGGCACCTGCTTTCCTGGGCCAGTCATGATAGCACTTTTATGTTGTGTGAGTGAGTAGATAAAGTAACTCACAGCATGGAGCATTGTAAGTAAAATATTTGCAAAAGAATCAAACATAAAATCAAAAATTGCTAATATCTGTCAGAATCTGGAAGCTCACATAGTAAGTGCTGTGCTTCAAAACTGGATATGGGTCCACCCTAATTTGAATCAATGTAGATCTGCTTATTCAGATCTCATTCTTGCCTCACTCAGCTGTACTGGGATGCCCACTTCTTGCTTCAAGGCTTTTATTACTAATAAGCAAAAATGCCATAATTTCCTTAGCAATACAACATGTTCATTGAGTACTGGTTCTTTATCAGTAGTTGTCTATGGGATTCTTTGTTTTCCTTCAATTTGCTTTACAAAATTCTGGCTGTTTGCCTTACTTTTTAAACACACTTGAAATAGCTTACCTCTTTGTCTAATGAGAAGGCTCTTTGTGTAAATGCGCTCTCTGAAATCATGTTCTCTTGGCTGCAGTTTTCCTTATTCTGTGTACTGGGGCACCTAGAGAAGCCTTCACAATTTCTTTTAGCAAAACTAGTAAAGGTCTGAAATAAAATTTTTAAAAAATTATAAAAGGAATCTTCCATTCCAGGACACTTAATATGTAACTTAAATAAATCTCCATATGCCTCTACTGCTAAGTCAGCTTGATCAATCAGTATTATTTAATCACTTTGCAACCAATATTACATGTTTACTAATTCGTAATCACCATCCACAAGGTTTGAAAACTATGATTTCTCTGACTTCTCTACTTTTGTTAGTGTTACTACAACTGTTCTAGCTCAGTAAGACTAAAATATCTGACACAGCTTTAGGAAGGATTTCTAGTATCTTTTTATTTCATAAGCTTGATGAGGTTTTGTTTTTAATGCCGATACCTTAGTTTCCCTTTGCACAGAACCACCTTAGCTTAGTTCCTGGCTATACCATGCCTTTACCCTTCACAGGGGTTACAGTCTCCAAATTTGTTCTTTATCAACCATCTTTCTTGTATTCTGGCATCAAATTATTTTTTCTAAAATATTACTTAAACCATGGGTTTTAACATCAGTTTTTAAATGTAGCACTAAGATACTTACATGTGCAATTTTTCAAGAAGCTCTTTGAAAAATGAGATCTTTCAAAAGATCAGACTGACCATGCTGCTCGTTAATTTGTTTTGTCCTTTGGTAATGTTTACGTTACTGCTCCAAATAATTTTTCAATGAAATATCCCTCTTTCCCTAAATGTGCTCTCTTTTCAACTTAAAATTAAGCCATTGACTATACAGGGTAGAGCAAAAATAGGTTTGCAGTTGTTCGTACGGAAAATAATACAATAATTATTAAGTAATATCTTTCACATACTCACAACTCTAAACCTACTTTTTCCCCCATCCTATATGAGGAAGTATAAATATGATGGATGCCATGACACTTATTTTTTTGCCAAAAATAAATTAATAAATCAATTAAAGTGCCCAGATTTACTTCAACTAAATTCTTGTCATTATAACGATAGAAAAGAGAGAATTTTTTAAAAGTAATATCTATATTAGAGTTATTTTTATAAGAAAAAAAATTCACTCTTGAGCTACGTTTCAAAGAAGACTGTACTGGGAAAATAAATAAAATAAATTTTAAAAATGAACAAGTGTCAAAGATTTTATTTACCTCACTAGTTAATGTGGAAATCAGTAAGCTATTGCAACTGGTTCAAATGAGAACGAAATTTTTATTCTCTGTAGGACCATCCTCTGCATTGCTATGAAAAGGAATCATATGTTCCTATGGATAGGGTAATTTGTGTATTCCGTTTTCTACTTAATTTCTATCCCCACAGAGATGTTCAATAGTACAGTCAATGAGGCACTGTTGGTTGATTTTTTAAACTGAGTTCTATGAGCCAAAACTATAGAATTTGATGGTACTGTTCAAGAGATAGACAGTACATGAGAAACAAAAATAAATAGGCTTCTTAATGGCAACAATGTAGTAATCCACTATCGTTACTTTATTGAGCACCTAAAAAACCAGTATCCTCCTATTTACTCTTGTCCTACTTCATATTACTCATTTTTTATTGTAATTAGGGCCCATTTTTAATTTTAATAACTTTAAAAGTATATTTTAACCCTATTCCAGAAATAATGTCCCATTCACCATAATAGCATCTGAAATTGGCAACTGCTTAGTTCAATAAATATTTGTATAGTGATTGGTAATTAATAAATGCAATGTTGACAAATAAATATATCAATAAAGTATGTTATTATAAAGTGATTTTTCATGCCATTGTAACGTGTTTTTTCTCCTAATTTTTTAAAAACTATGTTTTTATTCATTTCAGAGAGAGGAATGGAGAAAGAGATAGAGACATCAATGAGAAAGATTCATCGATCGGCTGCCTTTTGTGTGCCCCCTAGTGGGGATCGACCCTGCAACCCTGGCATGTATCCTGACCAGGAATCAAAGAGTGACCTCCTGGTTCATGGGTTGACGCTCAACCACTGACCACACAGTTGGGCTCTTCTAATGTTTTTTTCCACCTTAAGTTATTGACATTATATTGTGACCTCCTGGTTCATGGGTTGACCCTCAACCACTGACCACACAGCTGGGCTTTTCTAATGTTTTTTTTCCACCTTAAGTTATTGACATTATATGTCTCAAGGATTTTTCCTACTGGAGTCATTATTCTAGGATGGCTTGAACCAGAGCCTGAGAAAAAATCTTGTGTACTGGTGACGTATTCGGAGATGTGATTCTAAAAGAAGATATAGAGACTCTTGGGAACAGGGTCAAAAGGATATAGAATTAAAGGATGCTTTTTAAAATTGGCCACTGCTTCAGATGCCTGGAGCAAAATCCCATAGGATCTTCTAAGTTGCCTTAAGAAATGTGGCCAAAGCACTATTTCTTTGAGAAGGAAAGGTGGAAGCATTTATTCATCTACTTTCATCCTTCCCCCATTTAGAAAAACACATTGCACATAAAGTTTTCCTCACTTCCAAGATGCCCAGTTGTGAGTGCCACATAGGTTTGGTCAAGGTGGCCCATATTTTTAGGTTAGATAAGCCTGAGAATAAAAATGATAAGTACATGCTACTGGACAAAACATTTGATATGAATGCCCATTGAATCTTCTTCATTTCAGACTTAACACAACTTTCTCTTATTTTCTGGAAACAATTTGAGAATGCCATTGAAGTCAGGACAATTTTTGCCATTTGTGTAGCAACTTTTGTAGTTGCCTACTAGTCTACCAGCATAAGAAAAAACAAGTGACCAGGGGATGATTGTTTCTTCCAGTTCAGTGGAACCCTGCTTAATATGTCTCCATTGGAAGTGTCCTTTCTTCTAAAAAGAACCCCTCTTATGTTGGAGTTTGATCCCATAGATATTTATACAGCTCCTAGGATTGTGGGGATGAAATGCATAAATTCTGAGACTGGGCCTCAGGGAGTTATAGTGAGAGAAGATAATGCTACACACTACACACTACACACTGTTTTCTGAATCCAGCACTATAAGTCAATGGTCATATGCTACAATCTGAAGGACAGTATTCAAGGACACAGGCCATCACAGGGTGCCACCATAATATGGGGCCTGTATGTTTATGACTAGCATCAACAACATATTGCTCTGCCCCTTCTGTGAACCACATTTAATATTTTCCTCCTGATTGAGAAGAGATCATAGGTGATCGCTACATAATCCATAAGCCTG
This sequence comes from Myotis brandtii, assembly GCF_000412655.1. Classification (NCBI taxonomy): domain Eukaryota; kingdom Metazoa; phylum Chordata; class Mammalia; order Chiroptera; family Vespertilionidae; genus Myotis; species Myotis brandtii. The sequence goes on along the minus strand of NW_005367809.1, from coordinate 641,553 downwards.
AGCTGCATGGCAGGCATTTGTCCAATAGGAATGTTTATCAAAGATTTTGTGCCAAATGTTCATGTAATGCTTTTTTGGACCTGGCTAAGCTCGGTCCTGTTTTGTCATTTCTTTTATACAGTGCGTTACTGCTACATCTGGCTGACTTGATGATTCAGCTCATGATAGGAAAGTCTGATTGCAGTCACTTAGTATCCACAGGCCCATTATGATTCACTTTCAAAGTTCTGCATTATTCCAGAGACTTCATTTTCAAACTGAGACCAGTTCTCTGCCCAGGAAGTTAAGCACTTGCTCTAATACCTTCAATATCTATCAAAAATTCTCCTACTGAGGCTCCAAAGATGAACCACAGCAGCACAATGGTTTGCCTCAAATATCTCTAACATCTCTGGATAACAGAGAAGATTGTAACAGAGTTCCAGCTTGTTCTGGGTCCTACACAAAGTGTTTAAATTTATGGCAAGACTGATCCAGTTTTTAAAATAGTAACATTAATATAAAAGAAATATGATAAGGAATAATACCTTGCATTGTTTCAGCCTTTGATGTTGTTGCTCATCATTGCAATACCTTCTCGGGTGCCATACTGTTTCTGATGTGCTATATTAAATAGGGAGTGAAAAGTTTCCACTTAGAAGCTCATTTTAAAATATGACTTTATTTATTTTTTAGAGAAAGGAAGGGAGAGGGAGAGAAGATAGAAATATCAATAATAGAGAAACATCGATTGGCTGCCTTTTACACACCACCTACTAAGAATCAAGCTCACAACCTGGGCATATGCCCTGACTGGAAATTGAACCAGCAACCTCGTGGTGCATTGGACAATACTCAATCCTTTGAGCCACACCAGCTGGGTTAGAAGCTCATTTTATAACGGCTTTTAATCTATAGATCAGAAAATCAACAAGATGATATAATAAGCTAATGAGAATCTACACTAATAAAAGACAAAGATGCTAATTGACTGTACCTTTGCTATGCCCATCAGCCAATCAGAAGAGTATGCAAATTAACCCAACAAAGATGGCCGTTCAATTTGCATACTGCAGGTGGGGCGGGGCAGTGCCATCCGCCTCCCACTCCGCCACCATCCGGGCCTAC
>NW_005367809.1:632523-640321 GCF_000412655.1 Myotis brandtii | reverse complement strand
CACCTTGGGATAGGGCCTGCCATCTGCCACCCGGGAGCGGGCCTAAGCCAGCAGGTGGTTATCTCCCAAGGGGTCCCAGACTGTGAGAGGGCACAGGTCCGGCTGAGGGACACCCCCCCACCCCAGTGCATAAATTTTTGTGCACCGGGCCTCTAGTATCTATTATAATTATATACTAGGGAAGGGGAAAAACGCAGTATTTCTCCCCGAACACCTATAGGATGGATACCTTGTGAGATGTACAAAAATAAGAATTTTATTTTATCCACTCTTTATAAATCCTTTCTCTAATTGGGGATGATGAAGTTTTATAGATATCTTCTTATTTATGTCTGCTTAGTCACCATATTCAGTAGTTCTAAAGTGGTCTAGGTATCTCCTTTTGCCTAATGCACTTTAACCTGGTAAAAAGCTGTGAATCTTTTTAGTGAAGGATCAATGAATGTTTCTAGTATACTCCTATGATTGCCTGGTCCTTCTCAAAGGGTTCCAATGCCTGTTCCATTTTGTAGGTCAATGGCTAACATCAGCTTTTATCTTAAAATATCTTGATTTTTTTATTGCATAATAATAAAATATTTTATACAAGTCAAATAATACCCTCATCATTGTCCATCTTTTTCATCTTTTATAGCTAGATTATTTGTTAGCCATAAGTAATTAATTTACTGAGGAATCCTCAATCCTCTGCAGCTACCAAGGGATTTCTTTTATATCAAGTGCAGACTCTTTTTTGTATTGATTTTATAGAGAAAGGAAGGGAGAGGGGGGGAGAGAGAGAGAGAAAGATAGAGACAGAGGCAGCAAGACAAAGGGGAACATTGGTGTGAGAAAGAAACATCGATCAGTTGCCTCCTGTATGCATCCAACTGAGATCACATCCACAACCTGGGCATGTGCCCTGACCAGGAATCTAATTGGTGCCTCTTGGTTCATGGGTCAATGTTCAACTACTGAGCCGCACCAGCTGAGCCACATTGTATTATTTTTTATTGACCATGCATCTTTTACTACAGGTTGTAGGTACAAACAGAGCCAGTCTTAGATGAGAAAATACATATGATAATAATCCAGCATCAAAAACAAATCATTGAACATTTCTATCCTTAACTGTCCACCTGTTGGCCAATAGTCTGAATCTAATTTAAGGAAGGATGCACATTAATTTTATTATTTGCTCCACGTTAATCATAATTTCAACTTTAAATCAAATTGAACATTACCAAATTTCCTTTTTAATCCAACTATTTAGTTTCTGTTATTTAAAAATTTGTTCTCTTTTATAAATACCATGCTTCAAATAACTAATAGATCATATAGTCTACACCTTGGTTTCTGTGGATATTATTGGGTTAAAGTGAGAGAACATCAAGACAATCTGCTTATAGTCACATTTGCCAGAAGTGGCCCATGTCTTTAGTAAGTGCAAGTATTATAAACATCCTCTATTTGTTTTTAATCAAACGTCATGAATCTTGTTTTAGAAGCATCCATGTTCACCCAAAATGTTTATAAAATAGCTGACTTTCAATTTCATGTCTCCAAATACATGCACCTCATTACAAAACACACTTTATTTCAAATTAGTCATAAAGAAAAGGAAATACACTAGTTTCCTCTTTATTCACCTGGTCATGTGCCCTTGTCATACAAAAGTGAATCATTAAAAATGTATACAAGAGTGAACCTCTTTTTTCTTCCATTAGAAATCATAAATTATCTCAAACACTAAAAATATTATGATATATTTTTGTTGGAGATCATACATAACTATTTTGCTAGATGGCTAGGTTTAAAGTATAATTCAACAATAAAGAACATTCCAAATGGGTCATTTATAATTTAATTGCCAAAAACGTACATGTCTGCAATGTTTAGTGTTTATGCTAAATGTAACATGAAAGTTGAAACTGGCCACCTGTACCAGCTGACAACAATTTGTAACTGCACACATTAATAAAGTTTAACCCTACCTAACAACAGAATTCTGTGGAAAGACATAGCAATAAGGTGTGTGACTCAGATGAGAGACCTGACTCCCAAGCTAGGTAGACAACAGGCAGGAGCACTGAGTTTCTAACTTCATAATTAGATATCTTTCTGACTTCCCCTCCGACACACACACACACTAGCTAAGTACATTTTAATAATCATGTGTAGTTTGGAGTCCATTTGCTAATATTTTATTGAACACTTTTGTATTGATATTAATGAAAGGTATTTTTAATACTGTCACTATTGGGCTTAGGTTATTAATGTTATACTAGAGGCCCAGTGCATTCGTGCACGGGGCGGGGGGTCCCTCAGCCTGGCCTGCACTGTCTCACAATCCAGGACCCCTTGCGGGATGTCTGACTGTGGGTTTAGGCCCGGGCCTAAACCAGCAGTTGGACATCCCTCTCACAATCTGGGACCATTGGCTCCTAACCTCTAGCCTGCCTACCTGCCTGATCACCCTTAACCCCTCTGCCTACCTGCCTGATTGCCCCTAACCACTCACCTGCCTGCATGATCACCCCTAACTGCTCACCTGCCTGCCTGATCACCCTAACCACTCTGCCTCGGCTCTGTTTGGCTGTCTGGTTTAATTAGCATATTACACTTTTATTATTATAGATTTGCTTTGAAAAGGCAATGAAGAAATTTCCCTTCATTTTCCATGCTATAGAACAATTTGAAGAGAATTGGAACTATCTGGACTTTGAAGGTTTGGTTAATTCCCATGCAAAACCGTATGGTCCTGGTGCTTACTTTCCACTGTGGCTCCCTAAGAGCTCTCTCTATTTCTTCCATGATAATTGTTTTATTTCAATTTTCTCTCTTTAATGGAGATAATTTTGGTAACCTGTGTTTCCCTAGAAAATTATCCATTTCATCCAGGTTTTCAAGTTTATTTGAAAAGAGGTTTTAAATTTTTTTTCTTGGATAATCTAATTAATAATTTTTTTTGTTCTTTCAATAAACCAGGATTTTGATTTTTTTAAAAATAGATACTGAAACTTCCATCTATTCTTCTATTCTAATTAATTTTTCTATCTAAACAGTTTTGCACCAGAACTATGAATTTTTTTGTTGAGAGATAGGTAAGATTTTTATAGAACATGATCACTCTAATTCTTAACAAATACCTAAATATAAAATCAAAGCCTAGGGGGAAACGAGGTCAATTATAAACTACCTAACTGTGATCCTGAAAATGCTAAAACAATATAGTAGCCAAGAGCCAACTACATTCAATCTTCAGCTCCTCCGGCATAACATTGGCTTGTGCAAAGATGCATTTAAAAAAAATATATATTTCTTTATTGGTTTCAGAGAGGAAGGGAGAAGGAGAGAGAGATAGAAACATCAATGATGAGAGAAAATCATTGATTGGCTGCCTCCTGCACTCCCCCTACTGGGGATTGAGCCCGCAACCCCGGCATGTGCCCCTGGCCAGAATCGAACCTGAGACCCTTCAGTCTGCAGGCTGATGCTCTATCCACTGAGCCAAGCTGGCCAGGGCCAAAGATGCATTTTGAGAAACAATAAAGTTTACTGTATTTTGAATAAAACATTTGATTTCATCAAAATCTATAATATAAAGTAAAGGATAAAGGATTTTCTTTAAAAACACACAAATAGCCCTAGCTGGTTTGGCTCAGTGGATAGAGCGTCGGCCTGCAGCCTGAAGGACCCCAGGTTTGATTCAAGTCAAGGGATCAGGCCTGGGTCACAGGCTCAATCCCTGGTGGGGGGTGTGCAGGAGGCAGCCGATCAATGATTCTCTCTCATCATTGATATTTCTATCTCTCTCTCCCTCTCCCTCCCACTCTGAAATCAATTAACATATATTAAAATAAATAAATAAATATATAAATACACACACGCAAACAGAATAAACTACAATATGGGTTTAATTGACATAAATATGTTAGCATAGTTTGAAATTCGATGTTTATAGCAGGCATGAGTGTTCACTAGCACTTCCCTGTCAAAATTCTCTTCATTCTAAGCAAGAATAATCTCTTCTGCCCTCAAAGGATTATAAATTCTCCTGGAAAGAATCCTTTTTTTCTCTAACAGAATGTGCTTAGATAGACAATTTGTCATCTTTTCTCACTGATCCACAACTGCAAAATCCAGTATATCCAACATAGGGCCTGGGTAAACTAAGCATAACAAACATTGTATAGCTCACATGTATAGTCGATGAGAATATTTTATTTAGATAGAAGAATGTCTTGAAAATGGGTCCATTTTTTTTATTGTTCTAGTATGGATTCAGCTTAATGCTGGTTATAACTGGATTTCAATGAACTTATTTCCTGATAATTGTATGCTATATTTAAAACTAATTGAAGTTAAGAAGAGTTCTATGTGTACTAAAATCCATGACAAAGACTAGTGAAGTTCCACATTTTGCTATCATTTAGAAAACATTTTATAGGAAATATATTTGCATATTAAAGGTTAACACATTGTGTGGCGTTATGAATATGCATTATTTATGGAATATTCATGTTAGTGAAAATGGATAGCTCACCTTCTGTCTAACCTACTTGTCATTCTGAGAAAATAGAAACAAAGTTGATTCTCGGAAAACATGGTTTGTTATAAAGGAAATTGCCTTCTGTAACCCTACCTATATCAACAGATGTTAAAAATGTCTCTCCTTTGCTTCATAAGTATTTGTTTAATATGTTTTATAAACACTATTGTTTTAGATTTAGATATCATTAATTATTGGGAGCTGAAATTGATTAATGAATTTTTCTAGAAATTAATTGGACCCTCTTATTGAAAACTTTAACATTAGAAATTAAATTAGTAATTTATCATTAAGTTTTTAGCATGAATTAACTTGTGACCTACAAATACTAATTTATTTATAAAATAGAATTATCAATGCCTACGACATAAAGTTGCTTAGAAATTAAGTGAGATAAAGTTTGTAAGCTATTTAATTTGCTACCTGGCTCTTATTAAGCTTTAAATAAATATATATTCACACTGTTTCAAGATTATGGGAATACAAAGACACAATTTCTCTATCACTCTTTCCTTATCACTACTGTCACCTAATTCAATCTTTCATCATATTTTGCCTAGATTATTGTTATAATCTTCAGTTTGATTTGTTTGCCTTGCTCTCTTACCAAGCCATATGTCAATTTCCTGGAAGCTACCCTCTAAAATACATAGGTAATATATTTTAATTCATCATCAATAGCTTGTATGAACTATTACTTTTAAATGTAAGCTAAACATCGAAAAATTATCTTCAAGACTTGGTGTGACTTTATAAACCAACTTCATAGTCATTAATTCATTCTGTCATTGATTTAGGATTTAGAGAGTAATCTGTACATGCCAGATTGTGTTTTACAAAATAAACATAGAAAAGAATTTAAATATTATCTCTACTCTAGAAAATTTAATTAAAAAAATCCACTCATTGGGTTATATAATGGATGCACGATGGTGAGGCTGTGAGAACATCAAGAAGGAACAACTCAGTGTAGAGAATTAGTACTATCCTTGAGAAAATAATTACACAATTACCGGAAGAAACAATAAGACTCAGAAAAATAAAAACTTAGCTATTCAATGATAGGTAATAGAAAACAGCAGGAGATAAGATTATAAAAAATAAGATTATAAAAGTTGGTTGGAAGTAGATAGATACTTCTGATAATTGCATTAAGTAATGAAATCTAGTCACGAAAGAAGAATGTGAATGAAGAGAACAATATATTAAACTTAAATGATGAATATAAGAAAATTGTCATAGTGTCAAACAAAAGAGTAAAAGAGTAAACATGAGCAACACATTAGTGCTTGCATATCTCAAGTGAATACTCCAAACTTCTACCTGTGGCAATAAAGGATGGCTAAATTTCTAAACCATTAAAAATAGTGTCGTTAGATAAGTTAAAGGAAGGTTTGCAAGAGATTTATTTTTCTGTATCAATAAAAAGAATGAGACTGCAATAAAAACCTCAAATACCTAGAGTCCATATTATACCAGAAGGATTTAGAATCTAATTTTGTAGGAATGATAGAAAGGGTATACATTTTAATATATGTATGTATTACATTTTCAAAATGAGGTAAATCATGCCTGAAGTTATGGTTAAATAAAATTCAAATATAACAAATAAGGTTTTTAATTAATCTAAAGGTTAGATATTTGAGAGATGTTGAAAACAACTGAATTATTAACTTCATATTTTTCTTTTAAAATTACAGTCTTTTTTTAATCATAAGAAACAAAAATGACAGAATAAAATATTTCTACAGTATTCTTCTTAGTCATATTTTGGTCTTGCATAAAAACAAAATTAGCAGTCCTGGATTAGTTTCTGAGTTTGGGGAATTACATATTGCTCTGGAATCTATCAAAAGTAATTTTTTTATTATTTGGTATCCAAAACACATACACACACTTCTGTATAAACCCATAGAATTTTACATACTATACTGACTCATGAGTAAATTCAATTTTCTTGAAGCCTTACCATGATTGTCTTTGGGTTCAGAGAATGAATATTAATATTATTTTTAGTGATTTTTGAAGGATTATTTATCCTCCACACATGAATATAATAGAGAAGTAATTCTGTTTTTAATTACCAATCAATATGTGAGTTGGACTTATATTATTTAAGCAACCTAACCTTTTTTTAAATATTTCCTCAAGAATAAATGTAATATAATTCATGGAAATCACCAAACTATAAGCATCAGTTCTCCACTCATTGACTAAGGATCAATAATTTATAAAGATGCTCCAATTCAAATTATTGGAAGCAATCAATTCCAAAAACAAAAATAAAATTTAGAGAAAATTCATGCACTTTATATATGCAATTCCTGTTTAATTGAGTTCGCTCAAACTACTGCAATTGACTGCAATTTGATAATGTACATTTCACACCCTAACTCTAAAAATAATTTATTTATACAGTCTTTGAATGAGTGGGTTGCAGAATCAATATGTTCTGCAAACTTAGGAACACAACAGCTATTTTTTTGTACTTTGGTCTAGTGTGTGTCATTGAATTTCCACTCACTAGAGCAGTAATTTTCAACAGGGATAATTCTGACTCCTTCAACCCTAACCAGGAGACACCTGGCAATGTCTAGAAACATTTGAGACATTTATGGTTGTCACCACCTGGGGAAAGGGACTACTGGTCTGTGAGCTAAAGACAGGAATGATGTCAAAGGTCCTATGACTCACAGGACAGCCAACCACAGCAAATAATTGTGAGGCTTAAAAGGTCCCTAAGTCCAAGGGTGAGAAACCTTGATGTAGAATGAAATAGAGATACTAATATAATGACTTTTCCCCCTGTCATTCCCCCATTGACTGATACCCAATGACTTGAGAATTCAGGGACATTCTATCTTCTAAACCTCTTTTGGCATGTTATATATTTTATTTTATTATTTTTGTTAATCCTCACCTGAGGATATTTTTTACATTGATTTTTAGAGAGAGTGGAAGAGAGATGTGGGAATGGGGGAGAGTGAAGAGAGAGAGAGAGAGAGATTTGAGAGAGACACATTGATTGGTTGCCATCATCTCACACCCTTACATGCAACCCATGTACATGCCCTTGACTGGATTTGAACCCAAGATCCTTCATTGCACAGCCGATGCTCTAACCACTTAGAATTCCAGCCAATATTCATGTTATGTATTTTAAAACATCAGATATTATTAAGCCTGAAGTCAAATGGTAGTGCCTAATTATCTGCATGCCAAATAATACTAACAATGTATCTAAAGCACTGAATTAATGCATGGTTT
>NW_005367809.1:626883-632448 GCF_000412655.1 Myotis brandtii | reverse complement strand
GCTGAGGCCAACGCTCCAACCACTAAGCAACACCAACCAGGGTTTAAAGAAATATATTTAAGAAAATATTTATTATTATTATTTCCTGAAATAAACTGTTACCAAGTCTATCTCTAAAACTTGCACTTCAACATTTAAAATATACAATTCTGTCATTATCTTCAATTGATTCCTTCTAAAATTTTATATCGAGAAATGAAATCTGTAACTCCCAGCTTTGTCTCTTGTTTGAGGGAGATCCATTAGGCTATGTGATACACCCCACTGAGATTTTGTGGCGTATTTTTCTTTTTTCCCCTGTCTTTCTCTTTTCTTTCCTCTTTTAATTGTCTATTGATGAAATATCAGAGGCAATTAAGAAAGCTTTTACTCTGAAGAAGAAGCAGTTGAGCATTTGCATTCTAGAAGCCTGAGACCAGAAAAACTTTGCTATCAGCAAGTTAGTAAACTCGCCAATAATTTAGATGCAGCCTAAAGGGTATGCATAGGGGGATAGTTGCTATGAACTGCTGACTTGTTGAAAAATAAATGCTTTCTATTGTGAAATGCTTACAAGACTTCATCTGGCAAGTTAGGGTGTGCTGCTGAGAGCTGGAAACAGCTATTTCAATCTCCAAGATACTCTCCCTCCACGCTATAAAGACCACATGTTTTTCCATACTTGAGGCAAGCCTTTTATTTTGCCTTTAGTTTTAAAATTTTTGGTGTTGTTTTTTTTTTCTTTTTATTTCTCAAGAAACTGCCCACATGTTAAAAAGTGCCAGAGATAAAAGTAGAATACAATCATGGTGAGGTGACTGAGGCTATATTCAGGTTTGATTTCAATGTTCTAAATGCTGAAAGACAGTTTACAGAAAAGTTCCATTTGAGGCATTTTTAGAGAAACCGTTGTGTTCTATAACATAATTCAAATAACAAATTACATCCTTTTATTTATCCTTTTCTTTTTTTCTCCAAGATTATATCTACAAAGGCTAAATATGTTGAAAATATACATATATGTCACAACTTAAATATATTAATACCAGACAATTCTAATAAATTTTGAAAGAATTTCTTCTGTAGGTTTATGACAGCCAACATTTTGTCCCTCATATTTGCCTAATTAGAAGAGACTACAGCATTTGAGAAAACAGTGCAGCTTGTACATAGGGGCTGTGAGCTGCAAATTCCTGATATCTCGACCCATTACATAATAAATGACTTGGATTTTGCTTTAAGAAAACATAAATAAGTTAAAATATATGAAACTAAGCAACATCGGTCTTAAATCTCATCAATAAGTGGTAAGGAATGCAACAGAAACAATTGAACTAATTATTTTTGTGCTGGTCCAATTTATTGCCACAATTTATTGTGGTTGGCTAGAATGAGTTACTTATTATCAACCACTCCCTAAGAACAGTTAACTTTACATGACAGTCTCAAGCATTCCACTAACTTGGGGATTTTTTTTTTCTGTAATGGAATAAAAATAAAACTTCAGAATCTGCCCCAAATTAGATTAAATATAATTCTGGACCACCCAGAACAAATTATCCTAAATTGGCCATTTTATTAATTTGTTTTTATTGGTACTGTGATATCAGAAAAAAATGTTCCTATAATAGCAAGCATTCATATGCCAATAACTGGAAAGGATAAACACCATTGTACATTAGTAAACTTTCATTCTTTATAAATTTTGTCTCATCAAAAATATCCGTCATTCTTACTATTTGATTTTTTAAAACTATATTTTTATTGATTTCAGAGAGGAAGGGAGAGAGAGAGAGAAAGAAACATCAATGATGAGAGAGAATCATTGACTGGCTGCCTCCTGCATGTCCCCTCCTGGGGACCTAGCCCACAACAGGGACATGTGCCCTCTTGACCAGAATTGAACCTTCAGTCCACAGGCTGATGCTCTATCCACTAAGCCAAACTAGCTAGGGCCATTCTTACTATTTGGATGATGCTTTCCTATAACTTACTTGATAAATGTGACCAATAAATTATAATGTGTTCTCCTTGTGAAGAATTTGTACAGTAAAAGGTTTTAAGTCCCTGTTTTTATTGTGAGCACTGTGTGTGTATGTGTGTGTGTGTGTGTGTGTGCAACATAACTAGGTGACTTACAACTTACTGGTCAAGATAACTGAAAATTTCAAAACAGCAGAGACTAACTCTTAAATATATTGGCCTTTGACTTTACTCATGGTTATATGCTTTTGTTCCATAGGTAATGGCTGTAAAAACTAGGATCAGAGAAGTCTGGAAAATGGTTCCACATCTTTGCAGAGAAAATGTTCTAAAAACTGTTATAAAAATGATGGCAGGATAACAATTGGCTTACAAGGCTAAATTTATCCTTGACAAGGATAATTTGATATTTGTCCATTACCAACTATTTTAGAAGCCCAACTTCTGAGATGCTTGCATGTAAATAATTTCAGTCTCAATTTTTCATTTTATTTCAGATCTATGGTTTTGATGCTTGAGGAAGAGAGACTGTGAAACTGGATAATTGTCTATTAATTTGATCAGAATGACAGATATTCTTGTTCCATTCCAGCTGCTATAACAGAATACCATAGACAGGGTGGCTTATGGACAACTGAAGTTCATTTCTCACAGTTGTGAAGACTGGGAAGTCTAGATCAAGGCACTGGCAGATGTGTCTGCTGAGATCCTGTTTCCTGGCTCAAAGACTGTAGTTCTCATGTGGAGGGAGCAGCAAAAGAGCTCTCTGGGGTCTCTCATAGGGGCAGTAATCCCATTCATCAGGGCAACATCTTATGGTCTAATTACCTCCCAAGGGCCTGGCCTCCTAATAGCATCACACTGAGAATTGGGTTTCAATGTACTAATTTTGGGGAGGACACAAACTTTCAGTTTATATCAATAGACAATAAAGTTTTCTTACTCAAAACCTTTTATGATTCATTTTCTTTGCAACATATACTCCAATTTTCTTCAGCATGACAAATATAAATAATTTTAGTTAGCTTTGTTTTCACTTTATCTGTTGTAAACTTTGATCTTGTCCATATTAATTGGACACTCATTTTCTTTATAAAAGTCCATTTAATATTTTGCAAAAATATATGATAATTTAAAAATTACAGCAACAAAGACAATAATCAGTTATATGGTTACTTAATAGTTTATTAATGAAGTACTATTTAGCTCTTTTATTTTATAATGCTATAGAACTTAATTATAGTTGTCATTAATTTTTCATGAAGAATTAGTTTAATGTAATTTTACTACCACTTACTATTGAATATAAAATTTTTAGAAAGATAATTTAGATAAAAATTCTAAACTTTCTAATTATAATCAAAATACATTAAAATATTATTTTCCTCACTAAGAAAATAATATTTTGAATGATGAGATATAAAATGCTCTATTTAACTAGCAGCAACAAAATAAATCATTGTTGAAAGATTATAACCTATTATGATCATATCAAGGGAAAATTATGTAATGCATAAAAAGATGAAGTATTTTTAGAATCTGTGTTTTCTTAAAATTTGTATACAATTATTTATGCTTTCTCAAAATAAAATAATTTTTATGTGGATAGATCTCAACAGCAGATATCAAATTAGGCTACAAAGCCATTATAATCAAAACAGCTAGTACTGGCATAAGAAAAGGCATATAGATCCATGGAACAGAACAGAGAACCCAAAAGTCAACCCATGCTTATATGGTGAATTAATATTTGACAAAAAAAATGTAAGAGATAAATAAATCTCTTCAATAGATAGTCTTAGGAAAAATTGGACAGGTACATGAAAAAAAAAACTTACACCATACACAAGAATAAATTCAAAATAGACAAAAGACTTAAATGTAAGTTACAAAAACATAAAAATCCTAGGTGAAAACATAGGCAGTAAAATCTCAGACATTTTTCAAAATAATATTTTTGCCATTATGTCTCCTAGAGCAAGGGAAATAAGGGGGGGAGCGGGGGTGAATAAACAAATGGTACTATATCAAACTAAAAAGCTTCTGCACAGCAAAAGAAACGATCAACAAAATGAAAAGGGAACCCACTGTACAGGAAAACTTATTTGCCAATACATCTGATAAGAGGTTAATCTCAAAATATATAAAGAACTGATACAGCTCAACACTAAGAAGACAAACAATCCAATTAAAAAAATGGGCAGCCATGGCTGGTTTGGCTCAGTGGATTGAGTGTTGGACTGTGAACTCAAGGGTCCCGGGTTTGATTCCAGTCAAGGGCATATGCCCAGGTTGTGGGCTCAACTCTCAGTGGGAGGCACGCAGGAGGCAGCCGATCAATGATTCTCATCATTGACGATACTGTCTCTCTCTCCCTCTCCTTTCCTCTCTGAAATCAATAAAAATATATTCCAAAAAAAAAAATGGGCAAAGGACCCAAATAGACACTTCTCCAAATAGGACATACAGCTAGCCAATAGACATATGAAAAGATCCTCAATGTCACTACTTTCAGAGATGCAAATTAAAACCACAATGAGATATCACCTTACACCTGCCATAATGGCTATGGTCAGTAAATCAACAAACAACAAGTGCTGGCGAGGATGTGGAGAAAAAGGAACCTTAGTGCACTGTTGGTGAAAATGCAGATTGGTGCAGCCTCTATGGAGTTTGCTCAAAAAAATTGAAAATAGAACTGCCTTTTGACCCAGTGATGCCACTTTTCAGAATGTATCCTAAGAGTCCCAAAACATCAATTAAAAATAATATATACACGCCTATGTTCATAGCAGCATTATTTACAACTAGAAGCCTGGTGCATGAATTCGTGCATGGGCCGACCTGGGGGAGGGGCTGCAGGTGGTTGGCCGTCTGGCCCTGCCCCCTGGTTGAACTCGCAGTCGAGGGGACAATTTGCATATTAGCCTTTTATTATATAGGATAGCCATGAAGATGGGCCCAAGTGCACATCAGTAGATGAGTGGATAAAAAGATATGATACATTCACACAATGAAATACTACATGGCTGTAAAAAAAGAAGGAAATCTTATCTTTGTGACAAAATGGATGTACCTAGAAATTATTATGCTAAGTGAAATAAGCCAGTCAGAGAAAGACAAATACCATATGATTGCACTTAAATATAAAATCTAATGAACAAAATAAACTGATGAACAAAATAGAAACAGAGGTATGGATACATGGAACAGTCTGACAGCTGTCAGAAGAGAGGGAGCAAGGGAATGGATGAAAGTAGGTGAAGAGATTAGTCAAAGAACATCCTATATAATAAAAGAGAAACATGGAAATGGACCATCCCTCCACTATGCTCACCAGCCAATCAGGAGTGAGTATGCAAATTAACCTGACAAAGATGGTGGGTTAATTTGCATACACAGGTGCTGGGCAGAGAGCAGAGAGGGGAACTGACGGTTTGGAGGACTTGGCAGAGTGGGAGGCCATGGGACGGAGACAGAGCAGGAAGGGAAAACCAAGAGCGCGGGGAGCACCAGGAATTCTGGGAATAGTAGTTCTGGTGGCAGCCCCAGGACTGGAAGCAGAAGCCCAGAGCATGGGGAGCACCAGGAATGCTGGGAATC
>NW_005367809.1:599857-626777 GCF_000412655.1 Myotis brandtii | reverse complement strand
GGTCACAACATGAGGAACTGTATTTAAAGGGCCAGAAGGTTGAGAACCACTCCACTAGAGCAAAGTGAGCCTGGAGCAAGTTACTGTTGCAGTGGGGGATGGAGGGAAAGCAAAGGTGAGAGACATAAGTAAAATCAGAGTGTCTAGGAAAAATTAAAGGGAAGATATCCTAAAACTTCCAGGAAATCTCCACCAGTGAAGCAAAGAAAAAAAAATGCCTCTATTATTCTGTGAGCAACAAACCAAATTAAGTTGGGGGTCTCAGACAATTCGCTCATATGATTCCAAAGACAGACAGAAACTCCTGGATTGGAGAGGGCTCCAAGATTGGAGAGGGTGCAGGTTGGGCTGAGGGACCACCACACCCCCCAGTGCAAGAATGTGGAACCAAATTAAGTTGGGGGTCTCAGACAATTCGCTCATTTGATTCCAAAGACAGACAGAAACTCCCTGATTGAAGAGGGCTCTCCTGAGGGCTCCCAGATTGGAGAGGGTGCAGGTTGGGCTGAGGGACCACCACACCCCCCAGTGCAAGAATGTGGTGCACTGGGCCTCTAGTACATGTATAACCCATGGACACAGACAACAGTGTGGTGATGGCCAGAGGGAAGGGGGCGGGGGTCGAAGGCTGGGTTGAAGGGGGCAAGAAGGAGGAAATGGAGACATCTGTAAGAGTGTCAACAATAACTACATGTATAACCCATGGACACAGACAACAGTGTGGTGATGGCCAGAGGGAAGGAGGGGGTCGAAGGCTGGTTTGAAGGGGGTAAGAAGGAGGAAATGGAGACATCTGTAGGAGTTTCAACAATAACAATAAAGAAAAATAAATAAATAAGAAAAAATTTAAAAATTAAAACCCAAATACCTAACTCGGTGATAAAGCTATCAATATTCATACTGTATTGTTCATTGCAGCTTAATTACTATTACTGATCACTGTCTAATGTGTACTCTTTATCAAAGTATTAATGTGTACTTTTTATAAAACTACCTTTAACAAATCCTTGCAAATTTTTAGCAAGGATTCTGGGGTAGTTGGTTTTGAATTTAAAAGTGTGAAAATTGCTCTAGTTGGTTTGACTTGGTGGATAGAGCATTGGCCCTCTGACTGAAGGGTCTCGGGTTCTATTCCTGTCAAGGGCACATACCTCAGTTGAAGGCTGGGGCTGGGCCATGGTGGGGACACGTGGGAGGCAACCAATCAATGTTTCTCACATCAATGTTTCTCTCTCAGTGTCTCTTCCCCTCCCTTCCCCTTTCTAAATTCGATGGAAAAATATTCTCCTGTGAGGATAAAAAAAAGTGTGAAAATGTATTTGTCTATCTGTAAAATAAAATAAGAAATTTAAAAATATTCAACCCGTTTATCAATATTTAATCATTATGTTATTGCATTTTCTGTATTTTAATATGTTTGATTTTTAATTGATAGTGTACTGAGACACATCAGCTTTTAGTATTTTCCTATTATTTGTAAATAAAGACCTGAGATGCACTTGCTGTCTTTACTTTTTCTTTCTTTAAATGTTAGGAATCTTAATGGGTTTGTTCCTGACAAAGTTAGATTCAAAAGTAAATTATTCTATATAGTATGGTAAAAGACATACCAGAGTGGAGTAATTATCCACAGATTGGTTTGTATTTATGCATTTTTTTGTTTGATTTATTTTTCTCCAAGTGCTTTGATCTACTGATAGTATGAAGTGCCATGGAATATCTCAACAAATATTGAGACTATATGAATGTGTACAACACAAATATCAGTGGGTCTGTAAACCTCCATATGTGAGTTGCCAAGAAGCCCTCAGAGAAAGAATTTAGTCCTTATAAGACTCAGTCTTTACAGAGACAGACCTAGATCTGAGCTTTGGCTTTCTCCTATAAGCTAGGGAAGTTTACTTAAATTTTCCAGATTCTTGGTAGTTTCACTCTTCTGTAAATATGAATAATGATCTCTGGTAATGGTAGACCTATTAAATGATGAAAGAAATGGAAAGTTCTTAGCACAGGGCCTCAGGCACTCAATAAATTTGAATTACCTTCCTTAACATCTGGGTTTCAGATTGCTGGTTCCTTTAAAAAAAAAAAACACCTTCCACCTTTAGGGTACTCTTAGCTATCTCATTATATTTAGTCATTGTGCCAGATTTTTAAATTTGTTTTTCTTGATTTTTCAAATATTATGCAATATAACCATGATTTAGAATTCTGACATCTGGGCATAAATTGATGGTTCTGTGGCAATCACTAATA
The DNA here is from genome assembly GCF_000412655.1 of Myotis brandtii. NCBI lineage: Eukaryota > Metazoa > Chordata > Mammalia > Chiroptera > Vespertilionidae > Myotis > Myotis brandtii. Next base: position 624,521 of record NW_005367809.1, on the reverse strand, counting down.
GTTAAGGAGTGCTTTGCATGAACACCTTTCACAACACTTGTATTTTCATTTATCATCACACATGTTCAAATAAGAATTAAGTTTCACCATAAAATGTCCTTGGTCGTAATATCATTTTGTGCGTGTCTTGTGGAACATTAAAAATGGTAGTAACAATAAAATTTTGCTCATCTTACTTGTGAATTTTAAAATAGTATATCCACTTTGACTCCAATTAGCCAAAATATTTCCTCAATGTGTCTCTTAAATTTGTTCATTTAACTATTATATGTTTGCATTATCAGTCTGATTATCTTCTCTCTAAAATAGCACATTTGATGAACTAGAATAATTAAAAGTGTTGACAAATTATTATTTCCATTATGTAATATTTTCAAAGCTTTTAAAATTAACTGTTTATGTAAGTGGTATTAGAGGCAATGAAACTATCTGAGTTTTTATTCTAAATTTAATAATTATTACATGCACAGGAGACTGAGAATTGTTATAAAAGGCATATAATAAGTTACCAATAGAACATGATGTCTTAATTAGCCTAGAGATTTAAAAAACTCACTCAGTTGCCCTAACCGGTTTGGCTCAGTGGATAGAGCGTCGGCCTGTGGACTGAAAGGTCCCAGGTTCGATTCCCGTCAAGGGCATGTACCTTGGTTGCGGGTACATCCCCGTGGAGGGTGTGCAGGAGGCAGCTGTTCTATGTTTCTCTCACATCGATGTTTCTAACTTTCTATCCGTCTCTCTTCCTCTCTGCAAAAAAAATCAATAAAATAAAAAAATAAAATAAAATAAAATAAAAAACTCACTCAGCAATTGACTTTTGTAACAACTCTAAATACAGTTTAAAAATAAAATGAGAGAGAGAGCTAGACACACACACACAGAGAGAGAAAGAGAGAGGAATAGACTTTACTGCCAATATTACTCTTGATATGGTTTGATATATAGTTTATATTTCACATATTGCACATGAAGTGATATGAGAAACAGCATTTTTTCTAGTAGATAAGATAATAAATATAAACCACCCAACATTAAAAAAACAAAAGTTAAAAAAAGACAATAATATATTTTTAAGTTAATCAATATATTTGCTACTATAATTTAACTGTCTTTCCATTTTATGTTTGTTTGGAAGTAAAAGCTGTTGTAAAAAAATAAATATATGTAGATCTAAGTATAAATAGATGTAGTACATCATAAAAGAAAGGAAAGAACAATTCATGTTATGTTTCATTTTATTTAAATTGATAAAAATTTAAAAGTGAAGTAGATATTTAGTGAGAAAGTAGCTGAATATTCACCATCTTCAAAACTTATTTAAGGCAATACAATTTCACTGTTTATTGTTCCATCTGATATATATTCTAGTTTGCAAATTATACTTTTTAATATAGGTTTTGAAAACCTATGTAGGATTATTTTAAGAATGTTATATAGTTGTTGGAGATATTTTAATTTGTTTTCCAAATATAGTAACTTATTTGATGTTCATAATTAAACAAAATATGTAGAGATACCCAGAGATCATTATAAAGGAATACCAGAATTTGTTATGTAGATGAATAAGGGAAACCTACTTGAAGGTTCTAGTCTAGAAAATTGATTAAACACAACTGAAAAGGCAGAGGAATTATTATTGGCCAATAGAGCCCTCAGTGGGCTAATATTCTTAATCAACATCAGATGTCATACATTATGAAATTTTCATAGCACTTTGAGACCCTGCTGGGGAAATTATTGTATATTTCCCAAAAGTTAACTAGCTTTACTTTATTGCCCTCAGCTGTGCAACACTTTTATCTCTTGTCCCTTCCTCCATCTTTTCAATATCACATATATTCACAAAATTTCTTTGATTTTATAGTCCTGAAATTTACAGAAGCCCACCGAGAAAACTTCAGTGGAAAAACTATGGATTAGGAATTTTAGTCACTCTTATTCTGTGTTTATGTGTAATGTGTATAAGTTCTGGAAATAATACATTTTTAAAGAAAAAATAAGCAGCATCAGAACATGGAGAGAGAAGAGGTTATTTGCATTTGAATGTGTTTATGAAGGGTTGTTTTAGACAAGGTATTCAGGAAATGGTTTTTTAGAATGAGATATTTGAGCAGAGACTTGAAAATGCTTAGGAAAAAGCTATAAGAAAGTTGGAGGAAAATGTTCTAGTCAAAGTAAATAGTATGTTCAAGAATTTGGAAGTAGAAATTAGCATAGTGTACTAAAAAAAACTAATTGGACAAGAATGAGCACCATAGAAAAATTAGTTGAAGAGGTAGGCAAGGGCCAGACCATATAGACAGTTGTATTCTATAGTAAGGAGTCTGGCATTTATTCCAGTATTACAGAAAACTGTTTTTGGAATTCTGCTCAATTGAATGTATCATATGATTTATATTAACAGAGACTACTCTGGATGCTACAATGATAGACTGTGGCTAGGAGGGGCCAGGGTTAAAAAACGGACACTGTAGTAGTCCATTATCATGTTGTGGGATCTAAAGATAACTGTGTATTTTACTCCCATGTACAGAGAAAAGGGACAGTTATTGAAAGAGATTAGAGACTAAAACAGGATTTGTTTGGAGATTTGTTGTTGCTGTTGTTTTGTTTAGTTTGGGATGGGAATATGTGTGTGAGAAATTGAAATGATCCTAGAGAGGTAGGAAATCAATACTTGAATAGTAAGAAGAAACAAGTGGAATCAGCAAAACAGGAGAAGATATTATGCAGAAGTGAAAAGCTGATTTTGAGGTAGGATTAAAAACAATTGATCCCAAAAATAAGGTGAAAAGTGTGAATACAGAAACCTAGAGAACATTAAACTTGATGGTAGGTACTGTCTAAACCAGTAATTTTGAGGTAATTCTCTTCAAATTGTTTCTATATTTCAGGGGAATCAGAAAAGACATCCTCAGGTGAGAATGTGGAGAAGGTAGTAGGAGTTTTACAAGAAGATGAGGAGATGCCTTCTGGCTTTTTCAGAGAATGAAATATAAAACTGATAAAAATATACAATAGATTGCATGCTTGGCTTTTAGATCCTATCTAAGATTATAAAGTGGAGGCTATATGTGTTTCTTTAAGCCTTGTCCAATGACAAGGTTAATATAAACAGAGTAAAGTGGTGTTTCCAGGTGAGCACCTAAAAGGGAGAGATCTATGCGAGATTATGCTGTGACTAGAGGCCTGGTGCACAAAATTTGTGCATGGGTGGGGTCCTTAGGCCTGGCCAGCGATCAGGGCTGATGGGGCCAGGTCAATCAGGGCTGGGCCAGAGAGGAGGCGACCAGGCTGGGTGTGGAAGGAACAGATGCTGGGTGCTCATGCAACCATCGGCGCTCTGCTCTGCCACAACATAGTTCTCCGCCTCCCCACCTCCTCCTTCCCTCACAGCTGCGCTGCCACCACAGCAGGCAGGCAGCAGGCTGATGGAGCTTGCCGGCCAACATAGTTCTCCGCCTCCCCACCTCCTCCTTCCCTCACCACAGCAGGCAGGCAGCAGGCTGATGGAGCCTGCCGGCCAGGGGGAGGGACAGGGCATAGGAGGTTGGCTGCCAGCCCTGAGGAGGGAGTGGACCCTCAGCAACCCCTGGGAAAGGGGCTGCATCCACTGCCACGCACCCCTGGTTCCCCTTCCCAGCCCAGGGGCCGGGGGGAGGAACTGTGGGAGGTTGGCCAGCTGGGGCTGGGGGAGGGTGTTTGTGGTCATGCACTGACCACCAGGGGGCAGCTTCTGCATTGAACGTCTGCCTCCTGGTGGTCAGTATGCATCATAGCAACCGGTCGTTCCAGTTGTTCTGGTCACTTAGTCTTTTATATATATAGATTAACTAGAATATGTTGCAGAAGCAAACAATTCCAAAATCTCAGACTTAATACAAATTAGTTCTCAATGATGTTGCATATCAACTACTCTCAATAGCCATATAGCTACCCAAGAATACAGGTGTTGTCTTTGGCTGCACTATTTGGGGATTCAGCCTTCTCTTCCACAACAGCTGGGAAAAAGAACCAGTAGAAGATCCCACACAGGCCTGAAATGCTTCAGTGGGGAAATCATACATGTCATTTCCATTGCAGCCCATTAACCAGAACAATTTATATGTCCAGCCCAATTATAAGACCACTGAGAAGTACAATAATCATGTTCTCACAAAAAGAAGAAAACCAGGTATTGGAGAGCACTGACAACCACAGCAGGTGAGAGTATATACAAGTAAGCAGGTCTCTGTGATAACTAAGGAAAGGATTAAGGACAGGATGACAATTATGGACAATGAAAAAATGGTATGGTCAATATGTTGGCATTTCTCAAAGGGACGGAACAATGTATGTAGCAATAAGGTAGCCAATTGACATAGAAAATAACATATCTGAAATTCCATACATTGGAGGTGGTGCAATTATGTTAAAACAGTTCTAAGAATTTACTTTTTCAAAATTTCTCTTCCTCACTTACTAGCTTTGTGGTCTTAGCCAAATTATTTATCAATTCTATGTGTACTTATCTACCTGTAGGTTGAGAATTCAAAGCATTTTTCTCAAGTGGTTGTTGTGAAGATCAGGTGTGGTAACAAACACAAAAAGTTGTTATATTTTATTATCTATACTAATAACAGAGGAATATGCAAATTGTCTGGGATACCATCACAGTAACAGTAACTACCAAACAGCAGGCTGCATGGGGCAACCAGGCTGGCAGGGGGTTAGTGAGGGATGACCAAATGACTGAACAGCAGGCTGTGTGTGACAACAAGGCTGGCAGGGGGTTAGTGAGGGACAACCAAACGACCCAACAGCAGGCTGTATGGGGTGACTAGGCTGGCAGGGGGGTCAGTAAAAGGTGACCAGGCCAGTGGGGGGGCAGTAAGGGGTGACAAGGCCAGCAGGGGGGTAGTTAGGGATGGCCAGGCCCACAGAGGGGGGCACTTGGGGGCGACCAGGCCAACAGGGGGGCCAGTAAGGGATGACCAGGCCAGCAGGGGAGCAATTGGGGGCCATCAGGCCAGCAGGCAGAGGCAGTTAGGAGTGATCAGACTGGCAGGGGGGGCAGTTAGGGGCAATCAGGCAGGCAGGCAGGTGAACAGTTAGGAGCCAGTGGTCCCGGATTGTGAGAGGGATGTCCAACTGTCTAAACCAGCAGTTGGACATCCCCTGAGGGGTCCTGGATTGGAGAGGATGCAGGCTGGGCTGAGGGACCCCCCCCCCCCCAACCTGCCAAGCACAAATTTCATGCACTAGTGTAATATACAATTAAAAGTAAAATTCATTAGTATTACTGGGGATGAAATGATAAAAAAAACCTTAAGTATATATAGATAAGCTTTGACTAAAGACAAAAGAAATGCTGGAAAGCTGGAGAAATTGCTTTAGAATACCCCTTTTAAAAAAGAGTTCTACTTTGCTTGAATGTCTTTTAATCAAACACACATCGTTCTCTAGATAGCCAAGGAATTTATACAACATTCTCAAATGGAATCAAATAAAGTCATTAAAGGACAATATTGAATATTTCACAAGTATATTATGTCATTATTTTATTGAAAAAATATATATGTGGAGAATCAGGTTCAGGAAATAAAGCATGAGGAAAAATAAATGCCAATGTTATGTAGAGATCAGCATTGTTGGTTAATTTTTTTAGACATTTTTAATTTGGAATTCTTCTGTGTTTCCAGGAATATTCTGGCCTTGTTTCTGTGTTCAAGTCCATTCCTTCTCTATATCTCACAAAAGACACTGTGACTCTATCTTTGGAACTACACTGCTTACAAACAAATAATTTAAAACCATTGATCTAAACTCTACTGCATTAATGTTTTGGTATACATGCAAAACTACATGGTGTCTTAACTCAAAGAACTTAAAATATACTTTTGAATGCTAGGCATAATTTTAAAAAAGATTAAATATATCAAACTTTATATCTATCCTATATAATAAAAGGCTAATATGAAAATAGACTGAATGGTGGAACAACTGAACAACTGGTCACTATGAAGTGCACTGACCACCGGGGCGTGTGAGGAACATGGCAGGCGTCAGTCTCAGCAGGATGGTGGAGCAGGTGAGCAGGGGCTCCAGACCAAGGTGGGGTGCTGGTTGCTGTCATTGGGGTGAGCCTTTGGTAGTTACTGAAAATTCTTTGCTCCCACACGCTGAGGTCCCGCCCAGTGCTTACACCTGCTGCCGGTGCTGACCCCCGGCCCTGATCGTCCTCAGGGCTTCTCCGTCTCCTCCTGCTCCTGAGGGGTGATCAGGGCAGCAGCCACCGCTCACACCCACTGACAGTGCCGACCCCACTCACACCCACTGCTAGCTCCGGCTCCAATTGCTCTGTGCTGTCAGCGGATGTGAGCAGGGCCAGCGCCATCAGCACATGGGAGTGGCGGCTGTGGGGGGAGTGGGGCTGCTGGCATACAGGGAACTGGGGGCCATGGAGGGAGGGGTGGGGCAGGGGTGCTGAGTATGGTCCAAGACCCACCCCTGTGCCCACAGCAGCCTTACTTGCAGCCACAGTTCCTTTCAAGGTGCACGAATTCACGCACTGGACCCCTAGTGTGTGCGTGTGTGTGTGTGTGTGTGTGTGTGTTTCCATAGAACCATAGCTTTTTCTAAAACCAACAAAGCAACTTGTCTTAAATTAAAGAGTAGGATACTCCATAGTCATCAGGACTCAGTAAGGGTCACAACCAGCTCAGGAGAAGGAGTCTGGCCTGGCCCCGAGCCTGAGAGAACAACACACAGGTGTGGTCTGGAGCCTGAGAGATCAACACACAGGGGTGCCTGCTCCAAGCCTCCACAGTGCAGCTGGGGGTATGCTCACAGTGGACACACACACACACACACACACACACACACGGCGCCTGCTCTGAGCCTCCATGACGTACATGGGGGAAGGCCCCCAGTGGACACACACACACACACACGGGGCGCCTGCTCCGAGCCTCCATGGCACAGCTGGGGGAAGGTCCCCAGCAGACACACACACACACACACACACACACACACACACACACACACACGGGGCACCTGCTCCGAGCCTCTGCGGCCAGATGGGGAGCAGACCTAAGCCATCAGTAGGACATCTCCTGAGGGTTCCTGAACTGTGAGAGGGGGCAGGCTGAGTTGAGGGACCCCCAACCCCCCAGTGCATGAATTTTGTGTACCAGGCCTCTAGTAATTGAATAAATAATAAAAGACAAAATGAGTAAGATTCGTTATTTTATGACATCTAAAATTCACTCTGGACTGACATGGTCTGTGAAGAAAGTTTCTGGGGGAAAGATTTGAGGTGATATCTGGAAAAAAAAAAGGCAGAATTACATGGATGAAAGAGGATAAAATATGAGTTGACATTCTAATATTCTTTCATCTAGTTCAATTCTACTCTCCATTCCTGGCTAGTTAGTAGTTTTGCAAATGAGTTGTTCTCTATTTCCTTGTCATGCTCTAGGCTGCAACTTGCTTCTTCCTTTTCCAATCACAGCCCTCTTTGTCTTCATTTCCTGGTTTAAAACTGAGCAGCACCTTGTTCTCAAAGGTAAATACCTATCAGAATGATGGCTGCACCTTAAAATGCTTCTGGGCACTGAAAAAATAAGTGTGTAGATACCTTTATAAAAATACTCATGAGCCAAAGTATACTGTAACTGGAAACTATTAACTAGAATTTTTCAAAGGCTTAATTAAAGAATTTAAATGCTAAAATATAGTAGCACTTGAGGCCCAGTGCACGAAATTTGTGCACTGGGGGTGGGGGTGGGGGGTCCCTCAGCCTGGCCTGCAACAACACCAGTGTCCCGTGCCCCCCCGGCCGGCCTCTGGCCAGAGGCCCACCTGCCGGGGACCTAATTGCCTGAGGGCTGATCCAGCCATGCCACTCAGCCGCCGCTCCCCTCAGCGGGGCTGACAGGACCGGACACTCCAGCAGCGGGCTGAGGGGACTGGGCACTGCCATCTTGTGGCTATGGGTGCCGCCATCTTTGTGATGGAGTGACGGTTGATTTGCATATCACCCTTTTATTAGATAGGATTCCCTTAATCTGTATTTTGTCATTGAATCACAACTTTCGGTAATTCTTCTTTAGATCCCAGTTGTCTTCATAAGTCCTTATGTAGCTAGTTCTTGAAATCTAAAATAAATTATTATTTTCTTATACTTCTACATTAAATCTTTGTCAGAAAAAATATCTGAAACATCAACATAAACAGTGTTTATAGGGTTCAGGTTATCCAAGAATTATCTAGATTCTAAGAGAATATATTTCATTGTGTTTTGTATTTACTATTGACTAACTATCTCAGACTTAGAGAACCCACTGGTTAATTTATAGATTTTTTTTGTTCAGTAGAGATGCAATTTGTGTCTAATGGAGCAAATAACCGTGGAAATACTAGTTTATAGCCTTGTGGAACATTAAGCATCTGCTTTTTAATCTAACCTAGCAATTTTGCCATCTTTTAAGAACTTTAGCTTCTCAAATGTTCTTTGATTCAGCAATTAATGTGTTGAAATACTTAACGTGTTTAATTTATATTTATTTGAGACATGATTTGATCTTCCTGTCAATTGTGTTAATTATATTTTAACACCTAAATTGACTTTGCAGGGTCCTTGATTCCTTTTTTTTTGTACTCTCTAATTCTGAAACATTAATAGATTGTATAATAAAAGTCACTGTGCTTGTTCCCTTAGGTTTAATTTTGGATATGGAATGAAATTTTTGGACTGGAATCCAGATTCTTTGTCCATCGGAGTCGAAGAATGAATCCACAAACAGAGGATAGCAAATGTGGAGATTTATTGAAGAACAAGTACAGACTCCCATGTGAGCAGAGGGAAAGAGTCCCACAGAATGGACTCCCACATGGGGAGGGGGAAAGGGTCCCACCAACTTCTTGTTTCCACGGTTTATAAAGACTGCAATTCCTGTCCCCTGATATCCCTCTGATTGGTCAATATTCCCTTTTGAATTGGTTACTATAGTGACTCCTGAGACCCTCCTCCCTCATTGTCCTCCTATTCCCTCTGGGCTTTCTTCCTTCTTCTTTATTTTGTAAATATAGACCTTTCTTGGCTACTTCCAAAAAATAATAATAATACAAGTATAAACACTGTTTTGCATACTCACAACTTTAACCTACATTTGCCCACCCCTGATTAGATGTTTTGAGGTTTTTTGACTTATCTGTTAAGGCCAATTATTTGAGAAAAAGCCATGAGGTGAAAAAAAAGAATAGAAAGTTTTTAAAAACTCTCATAATAAAACTCTTTGTTTTTCTTGAATTTTATAAACAGGAGCTGTATTGGTTCTCTATTCCTATCATTATCCCGTATCTTTATTTCCAGTGATTATGGTCACAATTTACCCTGATAGGTAACCTCACTAGCACCTTTTCCCACTCTGTGGTGAATGTCATGATGCCATGCTCAGATTTCTTTTCAGGAATGAAGAATGTGTTACCTCAACTGCTGAGAATGACGCTAGAATACTATCTATTAGTTTTCAGTTTTATTTGCGATGCCTTAGCTAAAAAGGAGGCCTCTCTCCAGTCTGCCTCTCCAAAGTGACCCAAACTCAATGACTGACCAACCAGGAGCTTTAAAGGCCAAGCCATCTTAACTGAGCTTTGAAGGACTATTCCACTTTCAGATCACTCAGAGACATCAGCCAAGATCATGGTTGGAAAATGCATCACAACTAAACTTATTCTACACAAGCCTGCTTCCCTTCTCTTCCTTTCACAGGTGTTGATTTCAACAGTACTTCCTAATAAATCTTCTGCAGAAGTTCCTAGTAGTCTTTCATCTCAGTTGGCTTCCAGAAGAACCCAACCTGTGACTGTAACAAAGACACAGTATATCTAAGATAAAGCTTATGTGAAGATTCATAATTGGAATTTTTATATATAAAGAACTAAATTAAGAATTATTGCCTGGCCGGCATGGCTCAGTGGTTGAGCATTAACCTATGAATCAGAACGTCAGGGTTTGATTCCCAGTCAGGGCACATGCCCAGGTTGCGGGCTCAATCCCCTGTGCATGTAGGATGCAGCTGGTCAATGATTCTCTCTCCCTTCCTCTCTGAAATCAATAAAAATATATTTAAAAAATAATAATTATCTATATTTTTTTAAAATCAAACTTCTCCTCAAAATAATGGCTCAAAAAATGCTCAAAATACTGGGTATTTTCCCACAAATGTTGTATGAGGATTTGAGGTGGGAACAAAATAGAATATTCAGAAGAGAAAGAGGCAAATAACAGGAAGTACAGGTGAGAATAAAGCTGTGGGTGAGGCCCAGTGTTAACAAGCAATATCATGGTAATGAGTGTTCACATGAAATAACACCTGAATATTATTTTTTGAGATTGGACTTCAGGTAAATAGATTCAGCAGGCCAGGCATCATTCACTGATTTGAAGGTCTGAGAAAAGGTAACAGTGTGGGACTATGCTCTCTTTTTAGTGGAGTCATTGATCTTCACAGCTATTACTTCATCTCCCTTACTATTCATCACCACTCAACATACAATCAGTTTCATCATGTAGTGGGTCTCATCAGTTGCAATTTGATTTGTGCTTGCCTGTCATAATAGGCTTTTTCTATATTGAAATGATTAAGTAATTGGTGTTTTCCGATTAAATCATCCCCCTATTCAAGAGATTCCAAAGGCTTAGAATAAAATAAAAACTTCTAACAATTACTGTAGGCCAGATTGACTCATCTCTGCATAGCTCTCTAAATTCAGTGTTGCTCTTTAGTACCGTCTTCAAACAAATCAGCCTATTATTATTCCTTTAAGGTCCCCTGCCCCCCAAATCCACACATTATCCATGCCTTTGTCATAACCCTAAAGAAGATTTATCTAACCATTTGAAAGTTAGGCTTCATCTCAAATTCAGTTTATTCTCTCACCTCTTACTTCCTTAAAATTTATTTTATAACACTTTTCATAACCGGATATGCTTAGTGCCACTTGCCCCCACTAGAATTATGAGAATAAGTACTCCTGCTATATGCATCTCTCCATTCTCAGTGACTAGCTCATAGAAGTAAGTCAATGCTTGTATTAGTCAGGGTTCTCCAGAGAAAGAGAGAAAGGGAACTACGTGTGTGTGTGTAAAGAGAGAGAGAGATAGGGAGAGAAAGAGATTTTTTTTAAATGTGTGCACATGATGGTAGGGGGTGACAAATCTGTAATATGTAGAGCAATTCAGCAACCTTGAAATTGAAAGGAGTGTTGAAGTAGCAATCTTAATTCTTAAGCCTTCAGACTGGAAACTCGTTCAGGGTTTTTATGTTTCAATCTTGAGGCTGAATTGCTTTTTCCTAAGAAACTTCAGTCTTTGTTCTTAAGGCCTTCATTTGATGGAATGAGGTGCATACATGTTATGAAGAATAATTCATTCTACTTAAAGTCTACTGACTTAAAAGTTAATCATGAAAAGGAACCAAGATGGCAGTGTAGGTAAACATCGGTATTCCCAACCGATGTTTACCTACACTGCCAACTTGGTTCCCCACACAACCACATCAAAATTACAACTAAAATACAGAACAACCATCATTTAGAATCACCTAAAATCTGGCTGAATGGAAGTCCTACAACTAGAGAAGTAAATACGAAACCACATAGAGACTGATAGGAGGGGCAAAGGTGTAGAATGGGCTGGGCAGACACCCACATGTGGTGTGTTTTTAACCAGGAGGAATATGTTGACTAAGGAGCCCCTCCCTCCAATTAGGAGAAAGAGGTCCCAGCCACACACCAGAACCCCAGCTCAGAGTTGCAGAGCCAGGAAGAGAAATCCCCATAACTTTGGGCTATAAAAACCAGCAGGGATTGTAACTGAGTGACAAGGAGTCTGCTGGAGACCCAGACAACTCCTCTTAAAGGGCTAGCTCATAGACTTACTTCCTCTGACTCATTCCCTCTGAGCTCCAGCATGGGGACAGCAGCTTGAAAGGATCCAGGGACATATGGGAAGGAATTAAAGGAACTAAATTGTCTGGCATCAGGGCAAGAACCCGGGGGGCAGTTTTCTCCCAGACCCCGTCCCCCAACATAGCTGACTGGCAGGAGCCATATCTGTGTCTCCATCAACCTGGCCCACACTGTTCACCCCCTCCTGGTGATTCATTGAAATCCTGCCCCACCCAAGCTATTTGCAGTATCTATTTCATAGAAGGGCCTGTTCTGGCTCAGGCTTCAGATTTTCTTAAATTCTCTCAAATAAGTAGCAGCTGGACTTAGTGTGGTCCATACCTCTTGACAAGTGGCCCTAGGTTTGGCACTAGCAGCAGCTTCCCAAGGTTCACAGCTTGACCTCTCTGGGAACCTCCAAGCCTAACACAGTAGTAGCCATCTATAGATATCCTATAGCTCATGCAGGTTGGCCCCAGGTAGGGCACAGGTGGTGGCTGACTGCATACCCTGGGAGGCCCCAGAGCCAGTGCACTCAGTGGACAGCTTCAGACCATGCCAGATTACAACTCTACACATCCACAAGTGATACACTCAAGGGGCAGATTCAGTGAGCACCAAAGCCCCACTGAAGCAAGTCCTGCTCCATAGGATGTCTTCTACACAGCAGCTCTTCCACAGTAGTCCCACCTGGTCCTCAAAGCCAATTGGACTGTGGGTCAATTCCTTCCAGTGATGCCAACAGCAATCAAGACTCAACTATAACAAGATTGTGCTCACAGCCCACACAGAGATGCACCTAGAGTGCCCAGATCAGGTGACTAAGGAGGCTGAGGACACCTACTACACAAGACCACTCTACCCATTCCAGGAGACATAGCAGCTCTACCTACCACATAGAAACAAACACAGGGAAGCAGCCAAAATGCAGAAACAAAAAAAAAACATGTCTGGATGAAAGAACAGAAGAAATCTCCAGAAAAAGAATTAAATAAAATGGAAGCAAGCAAACTACTAGATACAGAGTTCTAAACAATGGTTATAAGGTTACTCAAGGATCTTAATGAAAGCTTCAAGGATCTTAGTGAGAATTTCAATCATTTTAATGAGACTTTTAAGGAAATTAGTGAAAACATCAAAGACATGAAAAAGGACCAGTCAGAAATAAAGGATACACCAATTGAAATGAAGAATAATTTACAGGGAATCAACAGTAGAATAGAGGATGCCAAAAATCATATCAGCTATTTAGAATATGAGGAAGCAAAAAACACCCAATTAGAAGAGCAAAAAGAAAATAGAAACCAAAAATATTAAGATAGTATAAGGAGCATCTGGGACAACTTCAAGCTTAACAATATTCACATTATGAGGGTGCCAGAAGGAGAGGAGAGTGAGCAATATATTGGTGAAAACCTATTTGAAGAAATAATGATAGAAAACTTCCCCTATCTGATGAAAGAAATAGACATACAAGTCCAGGAAGTACAGAGAGTCCCAAACAAGAGGAACACAAAGAGGCCGACACCAAACCACATCAAAAATGCCAAAGGTTAAAGACAAAGAGAGAATCTTAAAATAGCAAGAGAAAAGCAGTTAGTTACCTACTGCTTTTTTAGTTCTAAGGATGTGCCCATACAATTGTCAGCTGATTTCTCAATAGAAACTTCATAGGCCAGAAAGGAGTGGCAAGAAATATTCAAAGTGATGAAAAGCAAGGACCTACAACCAAGATTACTCTACCCAGCAAGCTATCATTTAGAATTGAAGGTCAGATAAAGAGTTTCCCAGACAAGAAAAAGGTAACAGGGTCATTGCCACCAAAACAGTATTACAAGAAACATTAAAGAGTCTTCATGACCTGATGTGTTTATTGCCACAGCTATTACTTCATCTCCCTTGTTATTCATCACCACTCAATGTACCATCAGTTTGGGATTGTATGTTGGAGAAGAAGAAGGAGAGGAGGAGGAGGAGGAGGAGAAGGAAAAGAGAAAAAACATGAACAATAAAATGTCAATAAATGCATATCTAACAATGGAATCTAAAAATCAAAATAAATGAACAAGGAATCTAGTGGAAAAAATAATCTGATGAATAGAATAGAACTAGAGGCATGAAAACATGGAACAGACTGACAAATCTCAGAGGCAAGGGTATTTGGGAAGGGTTTAGCCAAAGAACTCATATATACATTACCCATGGGGTGGTGAAGGCCTGGGGTTAGGTGGGATCTGGGTGGAGGATGGCAATGGAGGGGAGGGGGGATCATCTGTAATACTTTCAACAATAAAGACATAAAAAACTAATAATTAAAATTTAAAAAGTTTATGAAATAAAAATAAATGAATAAATAAAAGTTAACCACATCTTTAAGAATACCTTCACAGCAACAAATAGACAAATATTTGACCAAATAGCTATGCTCCATAGCCTATCCCAATTAACACATAAAATTAACCAAACTAATATTTTTTTAAAGTATTTAACTTTAATTTAAAATTACTGAATTAATTTTCATGCCAAAGCAGATTTGGGAGGGCGAGAAGGAGGGGCTGACTTTTAGTTGTCTAATAACTATCCTAATGGGAATTTTGAGTAACCAGATGGTATGTGTGCCTATAAATGAAAAGATAGTGAAATATTTCAAGCTCATATATTAAGAGTCTGTGTTAGTTTAGGAATAAGTTTAATAATCATTTGAATAATATATCACTGGTGTAAATTGCCTATAATTATATGAAAATCCTGCATATTAGCTATAATTATAAACTACTGTAGTGATTTCAATGTCAAAATGTTTCCTTCAGATTTTAGTTGAAAAATAAACAACAAATTGTGTGTATTTAATATTGCACAGAGATTATTTAAAGACACTTTGATATCTTATTCTTGTAAATTTTATACAAAATATGTACTCCTTATTTATTGTGTGAGGAAATTTAATAATAAACTTGAGTTTTCCAAGTTTTGGAATAAGTAACATTGAATGTTTTAATATTTTTCAATATTATTAGAATAACAGGTACAACTGGGAAAGAGCATTACTTAGTGTTAAATATGAAAATGTAAGCATTTCTTAAGTTAAATTTAAGGGTTAATAAAATGTGGGTTATTAATTTTAAATTTAATTACATCAAATATTAATTTAGAAATCAAGTGGTTTAATAATATATTTGCCTTTGAAAGCCCTTGACTTATAAAATACTTAATATGCAATTGAAATTAATAATAGAGATTGAGGATGCATCAAGATCACTTTGTATAAGTTGCCTTAAAATTATTTGAATTATTTAACACTTGTATTATGTTTTGTTCACTTGTATCACGTGTATTCTGATGTCATTTGAGCATTCTCTTTATCTACAACCACATAATTAATCAGTAATGTGATTAATATATCTTATAAATACATATTTAAATTTTGGTGATAAAAACAAATGAGACAATAAACAAACAAAAAAAGCCATTTGAAATCAGAAATAATACAGATAATACTTTAGCACACCAGAAAATATATTTGAGGGGTCACTGAACAGAATTCTCAGAAAGGAACACCAAACTAGTAAAGCTTTCACAGCAATTGTTTGTTAAGGGAAAATACTAGCACATAAGTGGTATGATTGCTTTTCCAGATAAAGAGATAAAATGTTAGGTAATTAGTATCATTTCTTTTGTATAAATCATGATATAAACATATGTGTAAGCATTTGTGCTGTGTGAAAGTGGAAAATGAAATTGAATAAGGATATTGATTTGCTCCCTGATGTGTTAGGTAACCTGAGGAAAATGATTACAATGAAAATAGTTATTCAACTTTATTGTGCTCTAAATGTGCTTCATAATCACTTTAGATAGTATCCAGAAAAAAAACACTTTTAAGTTAAAACATTTGTCTTCATTTTAATGCTATGAATAGAGACAGCAAATGAATTTATCTAAGGTAAAAAAATGTAAATAATTGAAAGAATTAGGATTGTAATACCTCAGATTGTGCAACATCTCATGAATTGGAGGCAATCATTTTAAAAATAGAAAGATATTAAAGGGCTTTCCTGCCAATAAATTAGTAATATCAAGTATAACCTTTTCTCCCAGTGAGTACCAACAGAAAAAAAGTAATACACATGATACATAAGCACAATTAAGCCACTAAAAAGTTTTATTCTCATAAATAAACATTGAAACATTGCAGTATCTTCTCTTCCATCATCATAACATTGCTAATCTAAAACATAATCTTGGCTTTAATCTCAAAGATGATTTTTTCATGTAAGGAAGTGATGAGTACTTTGCACTTTAACAACCAATCTGACAGAGTTTATAGCTTTGTTTGTTTACTTTTATGTAGTTACTTAGGAACTTGCAATTATGAATGGCTAAGTTGAATATAGTTGATACTTTTCAATTAAGACTCTATGTGGATTCCATGAGCAAAACCACCCAGAATTTTATGCCTTAACAAGTATAAAAGCAAATATTGTACAAATATAATTAAAAAGTTATTATTTTAAGTTCATAGTAACGAGTGTTCTTTGTAAATGTAAAAAGGAAGTCAAACCTTCACCACCCTTTCTTTGCCCTGCCTCATTACCAAGTTTAACAATTAGAATTCTTCTAGATAATTTATATATATATATATATATATGCATATATATACATGTTTTCACAGATTTATTTATATTATATTGTTTAGCAACATGCTTGTTTAGCCAATGACACATCACAGAGGCTTACGCCAATCCAAATACTTTTATTATTTAATAACTTTAAAGTAACTCTATAGTATTCATGTCCAATGATTTATGTTATCATTCCTCTTGTTTTTAATCCTTAGGTTGATTGTAAATATTTTGCCATTACTGTAATAAAGATAGTGGATATGGTTTTTAGTTTGTTTCTATAGGCTGTGTGTGTGCGTGTGTGCACTTGCATGCGTGTGCGTGTGCGTGTGTATACATATGTGTGTGCATGTGTGGTTTTGTGTGTGTGTGTGTGTTTAAAGAAATAGATCTCAAGAGAACAAATCCTGACTCTGCGAATTATAATGTGACACTGGGCAATTCCTAACCTGTTACTTCCACAATTAACCCATCTATAGATGAGGATAATACTATTTTTATAGAGAATATGATCTATAATAATAAAAGCATAATATGCTAATTCGCCTGGACGTCCTTCCAGACAAAGCCAGGGTTGCAGCTGCGGGATCAAGGAAGCCACCACAGCTGTGAGGGAGGGATCCAGGCAGCCTCCACAGCTATGAAGAACTACTCTTACACGAATTTTATGCATCGGGCCTCTAGTTTAATATAAGACTGTGCTTTTGTTATTCCTGGCCCACAGTGGTCATAGATACACTTCTGTTGTTATTTTATTTGTTTGTTCAAACTTTGAATAAATCTGAGAATATTTGAATGTCAAAAGTGAAAAGAAGTCCTAGCAGAAATAACTGGATATTGAGCAAAGGAAAGATTAATTTTGGTTCATTGTACTAAGGGCAGAAAACAAAAGCAAAAACAGCAGCAACAACAACAAAATAAACATAATACTAGTAATTGTGAATTGTGCATTCACAATTTGCCAGTCACTGTGCCAACTAAGAGATTTACTTGTATTCACTCATGTAATCCCAACAACTCTACCATTATTCCCATTTTACAAGTGATAAATAAAGTAGTTAAGGGATTTGCTAGGGCCACAAAGGTAGTATTGATAAAATCTAGTTTCAGCCCAAGTCAGGCAGATTCCACAGGCTTAAAAACTACAGTGAATTGTGTTAATCTAAAAGAGAATTATAATTCACTATGTTTACATGCAAAAATCTGTTAATATAGAACTACACCCCATGGTACAAAGTGGGAAGAAATTACTATTTCTATTTTATGTTGTGGTGTCATAGATTAAATAAAAACTATCCATTTCTGATTGCTATCTCTTTCTTTTTTTCACTATTTGGAGAAAACTTAATTGGGATTTACACTCATGATTATACATGAGGTGCAGTACATATGAAGTAAAAAAAATGTTAACTTTGGTAACATTTAAAATCACTAATATTTACTTCCTCTTCTATTGATAATCTATAAGTTCTTATTGGGTATATTTTGTAAAAATACAAGAAATTTGACAGAAAAAATTATTGTAATTTCACCATGCAGAAATAATTATTTTTACAAATTCAGTTTATAATTTTATAGGTATACTTTAAAAATAATAATTTTAAAATGATAATCATAATGGGCATTTTGTTTCATGAGCTATTTTTTTTTACTTACGATTATAGCATCTTTTTAATGATATAAGTACTCTTATACAACAAATTTAATGAAAGCATACCTGAGTATGTCTTAAAACAACATTTTGGACGCCTTGGGAAAAATATCTGTCTTACAGCTCCTATCAAAACATTGTTGATGAAGTAGCTAATTTCATCACATCTGTGTTTGTAAAAACCTGAGGCTCATTTTTCTTATACCTGTGTAGACAAGAATTTGAGGTAGTTTCAATAATACTTATACACACACACACACACACACACACACACACACACCATATTCATTTCAGGGAGAAAATATAGAGGATGCAAAAATGCAATTTAAATAAATATGTGAGTTTTAAAAAACAAATTAAATTATATTAGAATATTATCTTTCCATAGAAAATTCACAGCTGAGTTCTTATAATATTAGCTGGTGGTAATAATTTATAAGGAAAGATAGGAATATTTTTTGCAACTTACATTTTGTGAAGGAGCTTATTGAAGCCAAAATACAGATTGACACATCGAGATTTATTCTTTGCTTCATATATGTATGCAAGTCAACACCTCTAAATGTTTTAAATTACAACAAACATTTTGTCTTGTATGTAAAAATATCTCTCATATATTATTATTGACAAAGTTCAAAATAGAGACAACTTTTTAATATTTTCTGGCTTTCTTGTTTAAATGTCACCTCAACATTATTTCTAAGAGTTTTTATCCTATATAATAAAACCCTAATATGCAAATCAACTGAACAGCAGAACAACTGGTCGCTATGACATGCATTGACCACCAGGAGACAGAAGCTCAGTGCAGGAGCTGCCCCCTGGTGGTCAGTGCACTCCCACAGGGGGAGCGCTGCTCAGCCAGAAATTGGGCTCAAGGCTGGGGAGCACAGTGGCGCTAGCGGGAGCCTCTTCCACCTCTGCAGCAGCAATAAGGACCCCTTGGGGGTCTCAGACTGCGATAGGTCTCAGGCCAGGTTGAGGGACTCCCCCCAGTGCATGAATGTCATGCATTGGGCCTCTAGTTAATACATAAGTTCATGATTTGATCTCTTGGATTCAGAATGCCATTTTTAAATGACAACCTAATATAAACCTATTAGTAGTTATATTAAATGTGTCATTTTTCTTCATAAAGTTGTAATTCTGTGGTTTTAGTTAATTATTCTACATAAGGAGAGGTGGATTCTAGATATTAATAATCATTCATATTCTACTGAAAGTCATATATAGAAAAATAATGGAGGATTCACATGTAATTGTATATTTTAGGAACTTACCAATATTTTCTTGGACCTCACTTTTATGATGTAGAATTTAAATAAACCCATATTCTACATATTTCCTATATTTCATCTTGTTAGTGGTCCTTAAAAAAACCCCAAAAACAAATGACTGCAATCTTGACAGAAACATGTTCTGGAAAATTTCTTCGGTTGTAATATTGTCCTTAATTTGGCTCTCCCTTACCCATTTGTACATTTATTTTTTTCACAACTTCTTGAATAAGCTCTCTGTTTCTTTGTAGTACTAGAGAATGGGCAACATTCTAATGATATCACTTTATTTCTTTGAATTAGGTATGATTTCAAAAGTCAAGTGACCCAACTACTAAATTACTGTAAGAGAATGACTTCAGAATTGTTATTGTCAAACCTAAGTCATCAAAATTGTGGCAGACCTTTTAATTAATAATCTTAGAACTAACATCTTTTCATAGAAAAATAACTCATCTATTTCTGTAATATATATATATTTAATGAATCAAAAGGAAATTAGTTTGTTAAAATAGATATATTTTGATTTGATATTTAATGAGATTGGCCATTGCTATCTCAAACAATTCATTATATTTTCTTCACAAAATTAAACACCTGCTTAGCTCTGCTCTATTTATTATTGTGATTTAGAACAAAAACTCCAAGGACTCTATTCTTCAGGAATGTTTCAGCCCCATCCACAAGTCCTTGCTTGGTCCACTTCATTCTCTGTTTATACAATAAAGTTTTTGTGTACGATGCTTCATTAATTGGAAAAACATATGGACCTGACTTTAATCTGCATCACATTTGTACTCCAGATATTTATCCCAGATAATATAACCCTATACTCTGTGCTGCCTAATTCTTTTTTAAAAATATATATGTTTATTGATTTCAGAGAGAAAGGGAGAGGGAGGGAGAGATAGAAACATCAATGATGAGAGAGAATCATTGATTGGTTGCCTCCTGCACACCCCCTACTGGGGATCAACCTCACAACCTTGGCATGTGCCCTTGACCAGAATCGAACTCAGGACCCTTCAGTCCACAGGCCCTTGTGGTACCCACTGAGCCAAACCACCAAGGCTGTGCTGCCTAATTCTTATCTAAAGTTATATTGGAAGGAATAGCTATTTTGAAGGGATTTCTGAAGGATGTACAGGGTAACCACCATTTTTAATCACTTACATAAGAGTAATGTTGTGGCACTCAGTAATGTAACTACCCTGTTTTGGCCACTTTTAGAATTGCTTTGAGGAAATGTGGTGGTGCTTTTGGCCTTTGATCAGAGACATTATGGGAAATATCTGTACAAAAATCATTACTATATTTATATTAAATATGTTAGTGAAGACATATGTCCACAAGATTATATTGTGTTCTCTATTATCAGGATTGATGGATAAGATTTTTCCAATGTCTCTGTGGAGTTTTATTCGGGGCACTGAATTGGATTTACTTAATGGAAATTTTATTTTTGTTTTCTGTTTTGTTTTGTCTCTTAATAACTACTTCACCAAATGTGTGACTACTTCTAGAGACTGTTCAGGCTGACATTTAAAATATTTTATGTTATTAAAGTCAAAATAGTTGTTACTTTAGATTGATCTTTCTTTAAATGTAATAAAATATGTCTTTAGAGCTTTATACATTTGATCTTTAGTCTCCCTTGAGAATATATAAAAGCTAATCTAATTTTAATATTAAGGTAAAATTACAAATTAAAAAGATTTCTGATATATATCCTGCTGCATGTCTTGTATATTTATTTTTATATTTAGCTCTGTGTAATTAGTGAGAACTTTACAAAGTTGTATTGAGTTTTTTGTTGTTAAATTGTTGTGTTTAAATAGGTTATCTCAACATAAATCAGATATAATTGATTAAAAATGAATGTAAGAGATATTTCTTTTTATAGCTGCATAGTATTCCATTGTATAAATGTACCACAGCTTTTTATCCACTCATCTACTAATGGGCAGTTGGGCTGTTTCCAGATCTTAGCTATTGTAAATAACGCAGCTATAAAAATAGGGGTGCATCTATTCTTTCTGAATGGTGTTTCAGGCTTTTTAGGATTTATTCCTAGAAGTGGGATCACTGGGTCAAATGTCAGTTCCATTTTTTTTTTTTTTTGAGGAAACTATACACTGTTTTCCATAGGGGTTGTACCAGTCTGCATTCCCTCCAGCAGTGTACTAGGGTTCCCTTTTATCCACATCCTTGTCAGCACTTGTTGTTTTCTCTTACCCTTTGAAACAACGTGGAGGGACCTAGAGAGTATTATGCTAAGTGAAATAAGCCGGTCAGAGAGAGGCAAATATCACATGATCTCATTTACCGGTGGGATCTAATGACCAAAACAAACTGGCAAACAAAATAGATCCAAAGGCATGGAAGCATGCAACAGACTGACAATTCTCAGAGGGAAGAGGAAGGAGGCGAAGGAGGCGGGGGAGGGGAGATTAACCAAAGAACTTATATGCATCACCCATGGACACAGACAAAGGTGCGTTGAAAGCTTCGGGAGGAAGTAGGAGTGGGGAGGAGGGAGTAAATGGTGGGGAGGCTGATATCTGTAATACTTTCAACAATAAAGATAAATTTTTAAAAATAAATGTAAGAGTTTTTCTTAAACTCTGTATTACTTATACATACATAGTTAGTCTTAATGTTGCATTCTTTCAAATGCAGGAAGAAATAAAAAATATCTGGATATCACTAGGGGGATGAGGGCATGTGCTGGGGGATGAGAGTGGCCAGGGAGAGGTCAATAAGGGAAAAAAGGAGACTATGTAATACTTTAATCAATAAAGAGTAAAAAAAAAAAAAGATATCTGGATATCTGATAAATGGTAGAGTAGAATTATCCATTCCTGGTTGTATTAGCCCAAACAGTGTGTTAACATAAAACTATCTTAAATCTATACTATTAAAGATCAATTGTATATGTAAATCATTTTTACTTGACATCAAATGGATTTGCTAATTAAGAAAATGTGCAATCTCAGAAATATCAGAAAACAGTCATCTTTTGCAGTAAAATTATCTTTTGCTATAAATGTCAAGCACTCTCTTGTCAGGCAATTCTAAAAAGCTCCTGAAACTTGTGGTTTTCATTAAATAAATTTGAAGTAAAAATGTCCATTCAAGTCTGTTAAGATATAATGAGCTCCATGTATCTTGAAACTGGTAAAATAATGTCTGCTTGACCTGATATTGTTGAGCATTGTAGTGTATCAAAATAGCAAAATGACAGCTAATGAAAGTTTAAGCCTTTCAGCAAAAACATTTTAAAAACATAATTCTTTTGATTATTTTATAGCATATTTTATAATGATTTGCCATCTAAAACAGAGAACAATTAACATAATTTAAGCTTTTATGATGGCTTGAGGTCATCATTATTAGCACCCAAATACAGAGTAATCAAATAATAAATTTTTACTGATGGTTAACACTAAAACTACATTCTATGCTTTCTGATTTTTCCTGCATATTTTAAGCTTGAGTTTTCTTCTTTGTTTAAAATACTAACCTGAAACTTTTTTTTCCCCTTTTTATAGCCCTCCTAATCTTCTACTTCTAAAATATTGAGGTACTGGTAATCTATATGTATAAAAGGCTAATATGCGAAGTGTCCCCTCAGGAGTTCAACCAGGATACCGGGAGTTCGATCGCTCGCTATGACATGAGCTGACCACCATGGGGTGGCGTGGAATGAAGGAAGGCCCTGGCTGGCAGCTGGATGGCCCCAATTGCCCCTGATTGCTGGCCAGGCCTCGGGACCCTACCCATGCAGGAATTTCATGCACCAGGCCCCTAGTCTTATTATAATTTTGTATACATTTAAAACATAAATCTTCCATGATTGTGAACTTGGTAAGCACGATAAAAGTGACAGTATTGGCTTTTGGAATATGGGGAACTCTAATAAGTGTCACAGCAAAGATCATGGAGGACATTTTGTTATAATATCCCCCCTTTATCTGCAGTTTCGCTTTCTGGGGTCTCAACCAAAGTCCAAAAAATATTAAATAGAAAATTCCATAAGTAAATAATTCATAAGTTTTTAATTACACACCATTCTGAGTATCATGATAAAATCTCGCACCGACGTGCTGTGTCCTGACAAGGACACGAATCACCCCTTTGTACAGAGTATCCGAACTGTATGTGCTCCCTGCCCATTAGTCACTTAGAGTCCTCTGGATTATCAGACCCACTGTGGCAGTATTGCAGCGTTTGTGTTCAAGCAACCCTTATTTTATTTAATAATGCCACCTTCATTACAGTATACTGTTATAATTGTTCTATCTTATTATCAGTTAAGTTGTCAATCTCTTACTGGGCCTAATTTATAAATTAAACTTTCTCATAGTTATGCATTTATAGAAAAAAACATATAAGTATATATAAGGTTTGATATTATTTGTGGTTTCAGTCATATATGGGTGGGAGCCTTTGAATGTATCTCCAAGTGTAAGGGGGGAATACTCTAAAGATTTATGCTCACAGAATTAATATATATTGATTGATATTTCACATATCAAGTATATCACATATGTTTGTTAGAACTAAAACTAAAATTATCACACATGCGCACACTGTAATATGTTTGCTTTTACCAATTAAAAAGAATGATGTTTTCTTTTTGTCATGTCAAGTAGATTTCATGGTTGTAGTGACAGCCTGTGGATAGAAGCACAACTTCCAAAATTTATTTTTTTAATTTTATTTTTGCTTGCTATAAAATTAAGAATGATTTGTGTAGCACACCATTTGTATAAGTGCAATAATCATGAATATTTCATTAAAAATATTTTATGGTTTTCAGTATAAGTTCAAAATCTTTTATAATTGCCTGTTATCAATACTGTTTAAACATTTCTAGTCATATACTTGCTAACTTTCTTTTTTTTGTTTGTTTGTTTTAATCCTCAGTACTTCCTTAAACATTTTTAAGTTGCCTTCTTATATTTAAAATTTTCAGGTTTACTTAAGAGCAATGACACAATTTCAACTATGAATATACTGCTAAATTTGCAAAATAAAACCATAATTTTCCTTTTAAAATGATAAGCAATGGAATCCAAATGCTAAAGTACTTTCATACCTGCAAATGCTACAATATTCTTTTAAAAACTACACAAACAAACCCTTTCCTATTAAGGAAAACAAAAGTCACAAACATT
>NW_005367809.1:585108-599730 GCF_000412655.1 Myotis brandtii | reverse complement strand
ATATATATACATTTTAAAGTGATTTTGATAAAGGATGAGAAGTGAGAACCAACATGATACTTTGACTAAAGCCATTTTCTCGACATCCATTTTCCAAAGAAGTTGAGTATCTGGAAACTTATTGTCGTAAGTGTTTCCCTCCACGTCCTGCGTGGTTCAGGGTTCGGGTCTGAAAGAGGAGCCACACACAAATGAAATAGAAAAGACAAGAGATAATTTGGAAATATTGGGGGACCAGGCGGGCAAGTCCAACTCAAGGAGAAGGACTTCCACTGTGCTCAGGCCTCACCAAGCTTTTTATAGTGAGAGGTAAACAAGGTAGTGGTTACCATAGTTACACAGTTCTTGTGAGTTTCACTTGTTTTGACCATGGTTACACTTCCTGCACTTCCTCAGCCCATTAGCTTCCCAGATAAGATCTAGGGAGTGTTATAAGGTCAAGCCTAATTATGCTAAGAGGACTGTGCCCTCTAAGCTGGGACTTGTTTGTGACTTTGCCAACAGGTCAGTCCGAGGCTTAACGCTATATCAGTTTCCCACAACTTATGCCCTAAAACTCTCAATGTACAAAAGAGTTGAAACTTTGGCCTATATTAACCAATTTGGGGCTGTCCAGTGTAAAAAGTAATAGAATTTCACTTAAATACACTGGTCAACCTTTTGAACTATTAGGAAACAGTCTGCATCAATCTTGTCATGCCTCCCTTCCCTGTTCAGTCCAGTCACTGAAAAAATTCTCAAGTCTTCACCCTGACTCTTATTTTTATTTTATTCTGTAAATTCACTGTGATTTATAAGAATCTAATCTTGCTTATGCCTTGAAGGTATTTTCCCCTCCTGTAGCCCTCTTAAGCAAAGAATATTATTTTTCTATAACATGTACTTCTGAGTCTGAAGGTGGTATCATATCCTATGTGTTCCCCACTGCTGTTGTTTTCATGTTTCTCTTTACTTCTAATTCAAAAAGTGTAATGCCCTGACCAGTTTGGCTCAGTGGATAGAGCGTCAGCCTGCAGACTGAAGGGTCCCAGGTTCAATTCCGGTCAAGGGCATGTACCTTGGTTGCGGGCACATCCCCAGTGGGGGGTGTGCAGGAGGCAGCTGATCAATGTTTCTCTCTCATCGATGTTTCTAACTCTCTATCCCTCTCCCTTCCTCTCTTTAAAAAATCAATAAAATATATATTTTTTAAAAGTATAATATTTTTAAATGTATTCCTCCGTACACTATTACTTTTTGTCTTTCATTGTGGTTACCTACCAACTTTCTGAATACTCCTCTTTATTCACAGAATCTGGCACTTTTTTTATGATCACTCTATTCACAATTATTCCAAGCATCATCTGGAGACAAAAACAGCCACAAGTGTGATATGTTCAACTCTACTGAATCTTACTTTATGACTCTCTGACCGCCAGTGATTTTTCTTCCCATCAATTGTAATTTCTCATAATGTTCTTTTTTGACATTACCACCAATATCTGCAACATCTAAAATCTCAGTTATAAACATCTTAATCAGACTACCAGCTCCTTCCTGTATTGACCAATTTCCCTATTTTATACAAAATATTTTGAAACTTCCAATTAATTGATCTATCTACATTATGACTATCTCTTCCTGCCCTTATATAGTTAATAACACATTGCCCAACACTAATCACACGACATCAAATATCCTTAATTCTGTTACACTTCTCTATTTTAATTGGGAAATCCTATAACCAGTAATCCCAAGTGTTTTCTCACTCTGTAACATTATTCAAGCAACTTAACAATGATAGAGATAGCTGCAGAAGTAACATTATTGCTTTGAATTTAAATTCAATGAGATAAAACTCAGATGACACATCAAAAGTATCCTGCGCAGTTGTTTGCAAATATCACCTACCATTCAGTTGGTTGGTCTGACAAAGGGCTAATATTCAAAATTTATAACGAACTCATGTAACTCAACATCGAACATATAAGCAATCCAATTAAAATTAGGGCAGGGGACTTTAACAGAAACCTCTCTCAAGTAGACAGACACACAAGTGGTCAAAAGATCTATGAATAGATGCTGTTAGGAATATGCAAATCAAAAGTACAATGAAATTCCACCTCACACCCGTTATAATAGCTGTTATTAACAAGACAGATAATAACAAGTGTTGGAAAGTTTGTGAAGAAAAAGGAGCAGCCCAGCCGGCATGGCTCAGTTGTTGAGCATTGACCTTTGAACCAGGAGGTCACGGTTCAGCCTCGGTCAGGGCACATGCCCAGGTTGTGGGCTCGATCCCTAGTGGGGTCATGCAGGAGGCAGCCGATTCATGATTCTCTCTCATCATTGACTTTTCTATCTCTCTCTCCCTTTCCCTTCCTCTCTGAAATCAATAAATTTTAAAAAAGATAAAGGAGCATTCTTTCATTGCTGGTGGAAATGTAAACTGGTACAGCCACTATGGAAAACTGTATGGCGGTTCCTCAAAAAAAGTAAGAATAGAGTTACCATATGACTCAGCAATCCCTCTTCTAAGTACTAACCCCCAAAACTTGAAAACATTTATTCACAAAAATATATGTACCCTTATGTTCATCACATTATTATTCGCAGTATGAGTCTATAGAAACAGACTCATAGATACAGAGAACAGACTGACAGCTGCCAGAGTGGAGGGGGTGGCAGGGCTGGGTGAAAAAGGTGAAGGGATTAAGAAAAACAAAACAAAAAAAAAACCTCAAACACACAGAAACAATATGGTGATATGATGATTATCAGAGGAAATGGAGGTTGAGGGAAGTAGAAGAGGATGTAGCAGTGATAAATGGTGATAAATGGAAGGAGACTTGACTGGGGCGGGGGTGAACACACAAAACAATATATAGATGATGTGTTACAAAATTGTAAACCTAAAACCTATATAATTTTATTAACCAGTGTCACCCCAATAAATTTAATAAAATTTTTAAAAGAAATAAAGTATATTGAAAAAATACTACTATTTTAAAATTTTCCTAATTTCACATTAGTAGCATGTTTAATTTTTTTCTTTTATTTGTTTTTTTAATATAGTTATTGTTATTGCTAATAGTATTACAGATGCCTCACACTCTCCTGCCCCCATATGTTTAATAATTAAAACAATGGTTACTTTAGGCATCTTAGACAGATAGTTACTAGATTTATTGTGCTGATTACTTTATAAGGTATATAAATGATGACTCACTATGTTGTACACCTGAAATTAATGTAATACTACAATAGAAATTGAAAATAAAATTATCCCTAGCCAGTTTGGCTAAGTGGATAGAGTATCGACCTACAGACTGAATGGTCCCCTGTTCAAATACAGTCAAGGGCACATGCCCAGGTTGAGGCTCAATCTCCAGTGGGGGGCATGCAGGAGGCAACCAATCAATGATTTTCTCCTATCATTGATGTTTCTCTCTCTTTCTCTCTCCCTTTCTCTCTGAAATCAATAAAAATATATTTTAAATAAATGAATAAGTAAATTTAAAATAAAAATGAAAAGATAAAATACTGCCATTTGTAACAACATGGATGGATCTTGAGATTATTATGCTAAGTGAAATGTCAGTCAGAAAAAACTAAGAACCATGTGATTTAATCATATGTGGGATATAAAACTGAAACTCATAGACACAACAGTATGGTGGCTACCAGAGGGAAGAGAATAGGAGGGAAGGAGTTAGTAAAAGGTAAAGGGGGACAAATATATGGTGATAGAAGATATTTGACTTTGGGTGGTAGGCACACTATGCAATATATAGATTATGTATCATAAAAAATGTACATTTGAAAACTATATGATCTTGTTGACCAATGTCATACCAATAAGTTTAATTAAAAAGTGTCCTGACAATTTATACATTTAATTAACCTCTGAAGTCACTCAGATTTTTAACTGTAGCCCTATCTCCCCTCAAATGTCTAATCTTCTACTCAAAAAGAATTATTCCTCTCTATCAAATTATTTGATTCAGCATATAGTATGCTATTATTTTCCCATTAAAAAAACATCACTTTTGTTTACCTCAGTTCCCATACCAACTCCTGGCATGTTTCTTATGTCTTTTTTGCAGTAATGATCTTCAAGAGTTGTTATGGTGCTGCCTCTTATTCTCTTAAAGTCATCCCACTAAGGCTTTATTCATTAAAACATCTCTGAAACTGTACTCACCAATGTCACCAACAGCTTATTCATATCAATACTGAACTCATTTTCAGCCCTCATCTTAATTTATAAGAAGCATTTAACCCAGTAGATCATCCCTTTTTGGTGATTTACTTATTTAATTTGGATACCACAAACCACACCTCTTTTATTTATATATAGATTTTTTTTATTGATTTCAGAGAGGAAGGGAGAGGGAGAGAGAGCTAGAAACATCAATGATGAGAGAGAATCATTGACTGGCTGCCTCCTACACACCTTACACTGGGGATCGGGCCCACAACCCGGGCATGTGCCCTGACCAGGAATCAAACCGTGACCTTCTGGTTCATAGGTCGACACTCAACCCCTGAGCCAGGCCAGTGGAGCACCACAATTCTTCTTTTCAGTCACTTGTTCCTCGACTTCTCTCAGACCACTTTATATTGGAATCCGCAACCTCAGTCTTTGGTCACATTATAATTCCCATATACACTTATTCCCTAGTGATTTCTTTTATGTCTCATGACTTAAAGCATCACTAAAAGGTTTACATTTTCCACCTACATCTCTTTCCTGGCCTAGAGAATTGACTCATATTATCAAATACCTACTTTTAATCTATTCTTGAATATCTGATAGGCATTTCAAGTTAAACAGACTTATTTCAATTGCATTCTTCCAATTTTCCAGCTCAAATGACCTGAAATGTTTAAGAATTTACCTACAAAACATCTAGGATCTCTTTCTCACTACTTTACTTGTTATCACCATTATCTGAGCAACATTTACTTATTTCCCAGATTACAGGTCTCTTTGTAGCAATTAAAACTCCCAAGTTTCTTTTAAATTAAAGTTAATAAAATGACAATTTAATACTTAAGCAAAATCATGTCACACTTCTGCTTAACAAACATCCAGCGGCTGCCCATCTCATTCAGCAGTAAAGCAGAAGGTCATAAAATATATCAGTAATCTATTTCATTTGTCTTCCTTTTTTAACCCTGTTCTCTTGTCCAATCACTCTCCTTGATCATTTTTCACTTGTCACACTGGACTTCTCACTGTCCCTCAGACACCTTAGGTAATCTCCCACTATCGGACCTACTCATTAGCTTTCCTTTCACATGCATTATTCTCCTGTCAATTATCTACTTGACTTACCTCCCCTTCTTCAAACCTATATTTAAATATCACCTCAAAGAGGGCTACCCTGATCACACAATATAAAACTGCACCTCCTCCAACCCTGGTATGCCTGATCCTATTTACTTTGCTGCATTTGGCATTACTACTTACCAGTTTTAATTTACTATATAATTTATTTGTTATATTAAATCATATTTTTTCTTACTCTTAAATAATATAAATCAATAAAAGTAGAGTTTTGTCTATTTTTTAAATGGTATATTTCATTAACATAGGAATATGCTTGGTTCATAGTAGGAACTTCATAAATATTTGTAGAGCAATAAACAATGATGAAAAGCCTCTAGGCTCAATGTGTTTGTCCTTTTGGTTCCTCTTATTGAGTTCCACAATAATTTTATTTCATCAATTAATGCACATCGCTTCTATCCTAACCAAAACCTTAAACTTTAGCTTCAAAATCTGAATGCCAACTGAGTTTCTTATTTGTATGAATAAAAATAATTGTAAGCTTAATTCATTTAAAATAAGATCATTCTGATATTCCTTGGCAAAGCAGCCTCCTATCCTTGATTTCTCTCTTTGTTTCAATTTCTACTTCCATTTTATCAGCAACTCCTCTGAGTGTATTCCAAAATACATCCCAAGCAGTACATTTCTTCTGCCACCACCTCTACCTTTAGAATATAATCCAACATTTTTTTCTTGCATGAACTACCAAACACTTCCTAACAGTCTTTTTTTTTTTTACTTTCAGTCTCTTACATTTCATTTTCTACTTACCAAACAAAGTAGTCTTTTTGAAGAATAATTTAGAACATGACACTCTCCAGCTTATAATCATGCTCCTCTTTGCACTTTGAAAAATGTCCAGATTTTTCTATCATTAGTCATACTCTGCATCACAGGGCTCTTGTTTACTTTATCTTTTATCTCCCTCCTGAAGGTTTACAATAACTCAGTCATATTTGCTTTTCTTCTCTCCTTTATATATGCCAATATCACTTAATGAAGGGGCCTGTTCACACGGGTCTTTCTGATATGTTCTTATTCATCACATATTGACTTTTTCTCCTCATTTAAATTACAACTGATACCACCATAGAGATACTTTCTCTAACTGCACCAGTTAAATAGATACCTCCGCTCCCCATCCTAAATTGCTAACCCACACTTGCTAATACATCACTTTCTTCATTTCCTTTTGAGATCACAGCACTTATGAAATTATCTTTATTTACTTTTATTATATTTTAGCCACTTTTTTGAGATATGATTGACATGTATAAAAAGTTTATTCATTTATTGCCTTACTCTTCCAACTAGAATCAGGAATCTCCCCAACTCTTGCTCACTATTATGTCTCCAGCATCAGAGCAGCACCTGATCTACTATAAATGCTCAGTAAATATATGTTGAATAACAAATGAAAGTTCCAGCACCAACCAAGCATGTCAAACTCGCAGCCGGCGGGCCACATGCCTCGTTTAAAGTCAGGTCTATTAGACCCTGACTCTTGCTCCAAAGTCATAATCACACCCTACTCTGGTTTTTTCCACCATATTCTAGGCCTAAAGGTTTCTCAGACACTTGAAGGCATCAAGTTCTTTCTAGCCTAAGAGATTTTGCACATACTTGAGATTTCTTAGTGAAATAAAAAGCTAGGTCATTCATCAAGTGTGACTATGAGGAAGTTGTTGGTGGTGGGAAAAGGAAGAGAAAATGAACTTGAGACATATGGTCACCTTACCAGAAGTTTAAGAGCTATCATTTATGTCATCACATAATACCTTCTACTTTTTTATTTTTAGTGTGATAACAATTAGAATGAATCATTTTTCTTGATAGTCTGTTTATAACAGTGTGCATCTGTTTTGTTCACAACTATACATTTACTAGTAGCTAAGTCTATGTTTGTCTATAGAAGAGAATCAATTAAATTTGCTAAATTAATAAACAAATTGAAACCTTTTCAGACAAAATTACATTTTCAGCCTTATGTCTAATTACCACTTTCCACACTTCAATAGGATATGAATTTTTTTTCCTTTTAAACCCTCCTTCTTTTGTTTATGCTGCTTTATTTTTCTTATTCAGAATGCTTTTTTCCTACAGATTCAATAGTTGATGTACTGCACTTCAAATCTTACCAATTGTTCTTGAAGTCTACTTAGTTTCTATGGTTATAATGAATATCTCTCTATTGTATGCTTAAAGAAGTTTACTTTCCATCTATTTGAACTTTAGCTCTTTCCCTTTTATATTGTTCATGGTTGATTCTTTTCTAAGGCAACAATGTTTATGTGCTCTTATACCTACACATTTTCTTGATCAACAAATGATATATTAATAGAAAAATTTATATTAGAGTATGTTGGTTCATTTTTTATTGCATGAGCTTTATTTGGCATTTAAGTGTATTTACCCAAATATTCTCTTTCTCCTGTTTCATGGACAAGTCATTATTTAAATACTAGAGGCCCGATGCATGAAAATTCATGCAAGAGTAGGCCTTCCTTCCCCAGGCTGCTGGCACCGGCTTCCGTCCAGCACCGGGGACCTGGGCTTCCCACTGGCCCCGGCTTCGTTTGGAAGGATGTTCAGGAGGACGTCTGGTCTAATTAGCATATTATCCTTTTATTATTATAGACTATAGGTCTCTAAATTTAGAGTTTCCCTAAGCTTATTTTTTGTGTGGGAATGAATATACATTACTTTCATTAAAGTATTATAAAAATATTATAAGCATTAATGAGAAAAAATAATAATAAAACCTCCGTCCTTTCTAAATTATTGACTCTAAACTAGAGTGACAACTTACCTTAGACATGATCTAAGAATCACCTGAGTATTTTTAGCCTTCATGCATTTTTTCTTTCTCTGAAAGGATTTTAATTTTCATACATTTGCCTGAGAATATTTCCTTCTTGAATCACTTCCAATGAAATAAGTGGAATGTAATCCTTAGGTTATTGAATCCTTAAAGGTTCCAAATCTCTCTTCTATGCATAATAACCTTGCTTTCCCTTTAAATTATTCCTGTAGTTTTTAATAATAAAATTCATACATTATGTAAATATTTACATAAAATTATAAATATAATTTAAATAATTAATTGTTAATTACCTAAATATTTATTTTTTGCTGGTAGCCATTAATTGAACAATTAGAATAATTATAATAATTACTAACATTTAAATAACATCTGTTACCTCATGTGCCATAAGTGATTATATAAGTGTATACCAAGTCTATAGACTCCTTCAGAAAACTAACAGGTATTTTTATGATCATTTGTATAGCATGTGATGTTCCTATTTTATTCACTGCCTAATACACCAGTCGTTAGAGGCTTATCTAAAGGAAACTAAGTCTACACATGCTGGTGGGTACTGCAATGAATTAACCTGTTCAACACTGTCTCTCTTCTGAATGGAAATGGGTATTTCAGTTATATTCTCAATATTCACAATATTGAATACATGGCAGAGAAGCAAAATTGTCAAGCATAGATACACATTAAAGGAAGGCTGTAAGCAGAAGCCACAATACAGTAGATTCCATGGATTTGTTGTTCTTATAAGGAAACAAAAAGGTAATATGTGATTATTTCAAAGATAATTTAGAGAAAATCCTGAAGTTGTTGCTGAGATACCTACAATACAACATAATTACTTTTTTGCTTCACATGGAAACAAATATGATATTTTATCACCATTTTTCTTGAGAAATTAATCCAACATCATTGGACATAATTCTCTAATGCTAGTATCACATTAGAGAGATTAGGTCATGTCTGCATTTCCTAACTTAAAAACTCCTTCTATAGTGTCTTCCAAAAAATGCATACACACACTGAATAATTATAAATGTGATGTTTATTAAAATACATTTCATTTTCAAAATTGAGCTATCAGCTGTTAAAGTGTGTATACATTATTTGCTTATCTGGTTTTTATGTGTATTTTAATAGATATATTACTGACTATTTATTTATTTGACAGGCGAGGCAAAAGGAAATAGTAAATAGATTTAACCATTACCCCCAAATTTCTGTCCCAGGGACACAAATTGCTGCCCAAATAGTTGCTTAATACTTCTCACTTGGGTTGTAGTGCAGATATGGGGCCAAGTTCTCTCAGCCATATGTTCCCTGGTTACCCAGTTGGCAACACCAGCTTGAGAGCCTAGTCTCTCAGATTATTGGCAGGTTGTACCATTTTGCAGAAGGATGAAGGCATTTCATTTGGTATAAAAAAAATTGTTTGGTCATACCCTAGCCAGTTTGGCTCAGTGGACAGAGTGTCAGCCTGCGGACCAAAGGGTCCCGGGTTTCATTCCAGTCAAGGGCATGTACTTTGGTTGCAGGCTCCCCTCTGGCCCAGGCTCTGGTCAGGGCCCGTGCAGGAGGCAACCAATCGATGTTTCTCTCTGTCTTTCCCTCTCTCCTCCACTTTCTAACAAATCCATGGAAAAATATCCTCGGGTGAGGATTAACAACAACAAAAATAAATAAAATAAAAATTGTTTGATCATTATATTTGAGAGGGATTGAGGACATTTTACTGGTCTCTGTTTCTTAATGCCTTGCAATTTTCCAACCACAATGATTCAAATTTTATAATACACATTGTAAATCAAGTGTTAATTCTAATTCTATCCTACAGAATGTACTTATATTAAGCAAATCTTGGAACTTGTGCTCCCGTGACATAGAAGTCATAAGAGAGAAGATGCTGAACACTATTAGATAGTTGGTACTTTTGAAAGAAATTTAAAGTTTGAAATATATTTGAAAGGTTGGAGAATTCCAAGTTATAGAATAAAATGCAGGTGGATTTATAGGGCGGATTGACTTTGTGTCATGAAAATTCAATTTCTCTCATTAATATATTAATTTTCAGGAAAACTTTAAGTCAAACTGAGTTTCCAGAATTTTATCTTCAGTAAAATCTAATAATTCTGTATTATTTCCTTATTAAATGATAGAATAATTTGACTATAGAGGTTTTAAAAAATATTTTCAAGAAGCATACACATGGTACCTTTTGAAATTGTAGTTTAACAAAGTGGTATAAAATGCTTTCAAAATGAAAGACTATTTTTTGTGTTTTTAAAATAATTTCCTTGACATTCTCAGTGGTAACAAAACCATCATTATTTTGGAATCCTTCCCCATCACATCCATTTTATGATCATAGAAATTAGTGAATAATATATTTTATTTCTTTTAATCTCTGAACTAAACTTATAGGTGTTAATCAAGATAATTTTCTGTCTCTAGATTATATATCTGTAGCTAAGGAAGAAAAGCTGTTACTTCAATGATTCATTACTAACAGGAAAATTGATTTTATGCCACTTAACAATTTACTGTGAACTTTATTAGCGTGGCTTGTATTTAGTCTCTTTGACAATTGGCACAGCTTGATGATTGTTTTATGAAACCAATTTAGCTGTACATTTATATGATAATTTAACATTTTAGTGTTTAGACATTGGCTGATGTGAGCATAGCCAGAGAAAGACATTAAAATTTTATTTGACACTATAATACATTTGTTTTCCTTAATAAGGAAATAGCTATTAGAAAACTTTTAAAAACACCTCAGTAAGAGGTTTTATTTTATGATCTAAGATTGAAAACATGGTTGCAGATTAAGAAATATTTTTAGTTCCCTTTGCTAATAAAACCTACAATAAAACAGGTAAGACTTGTTTGACTTTTACCATGTGAATGGTTTATTCTTTCTTATTCTTATTGTGTTTGTTTGCTGTTCTCTAGCCTTTAATTCACCTCGATCTACCTCATAATGAGAATTCATAATAATGGAATGCTGCAAAAAGGAAAAGTATACTAGGTAAATCTTAAGAAATTTGAGATGTTATACAGACTTTGATCAGCCTGCTTCCAACCAAAGTGAAATAATTATGTAAATATAATGAAAGTCACTGTCTTCATTTCACAAGTATATTCAGTGGGTCTGAAATGAAAAGAAAATGGATTATTTTATAAGTGCTTTATTTCATAAATTAAGATTTGTGGATTAAAGTGGTTGAGGAACTTTTCTGTCATTATAGATTCAGAAGCAAAAGAGAAAGTATAAACTAGAACTCATACCAATCCTTTAGAACACATACGGTACATAGGATGATAATACAATTCCTGGGATATGTGCAGGAATTGGATATGTTGGATAAAAGTTTATGAATTTGAAACAGAAAATGTCCCTGAATATAACCAGAAGGAAATCTGAATAGTAGTAAAAAAATATTTGTTCAATAAATTAAATAAATAATGTCTAATTACCTATCTTTGTTCCAAGAACTTTCTCAGAAATGTGTAACTAGAGGGTATGACCCAGTTCAGGATCCAGGCATATGTGTTACATTTTTATTTCCTCTGGTTACAAAAAGAGAATAGCTCTGAGGCCCTCAAGATTATTCTTCACCAAGAGCTGTTAAGAGATCCATAGCATATACAAGCAATTATTCAAACAAGGAACTTAACCAGCCTGACCTCATGACTGTAAGGAAACAAAATATTCCTTTTCACCACATTCATCATATTACATGCATACGTGTTTATATTTTATTTAGAAT
Organism: Myotis brandtii; assembly: GCF_000412655.1. Classification (NCBI taxonomy): domain Eukaryota; kingdom Metazoa; phylum Chordata; class Mammalia; order Chiroptera; family Vespertilionidae; genus Myotis; species Myotis brandtii. Next base: position 587,822 of record NW_005367809.1, on the reverse strand, counting down.
ACTCCAGTTTCTTCAAATATTTCTTTTAATTTACATTCTTTTCCAATAAAAGAATAAGATATTATAAATTAGTAGCAAAAGGGATGAGTTACATTTATTTATTATTAATCTATCAGGGCTAAAGAAGAAAAGAAAGATGATGTAGGCATTGATAGAATAAGAGAGAAAACAGGGATTATTTTAAAGCATGGCCACTAACGTGATGTTTGGACTCAGCCAGACTTAAATTTGAATACTTGACCTTTCATTTCTGGGCTATGTTACCCATAATTAAGTTACTTAACATTGCTTAGGTTCACCTTTATCATGTTTAAAGTGGAATCAATGCTCTTTTGTGATTAATGAATTTTAATATTTTGCCACTGAATAGACTCAAAAATTAAGTGTTTTTTTCAAAAGTTTGATTATTATGGGAATATTATTAAATTAAAACAATGGGGTTTAAAACCCCAGCAGTGTGGTTCAGTTGATTGGCACATCATGCACCAAAGGGTCGCAGATTCCATTTCCCATCAGGGCACATACCCAGGTTGCAGGTTGGATCCAGGCAAGTCGGGTGCAACCAATCCATGTCTCTCTCTCTCTCTTTCTCGCTCTCCCTCTGTCTCTCTCCTTCCCCCTTTCTCTTCCCCTCTCTCTCTCTCTGAAAGATCAATAAAAAACATTTCTTGGCCTAGACGCATTGGCTCAGTGGTTGAGGGTCAACCTATGAACCAGGAGGTCATGGTTGGATTTCCAGTTAGAGCACATGCCAGTATGGAGCATGCAGGAGACAGCTAATCAATGATTCTCTCTTATCACTGATGTTTCATATTCTCTCTCTCTCTCTCTCTCTCTCTCTCTCTCTCTCTCTCTCTCTTCCTCTCTGAAATCAATAAAAATATATTTTAAAAATATTTATTGGGGTGAGGATTAAAAACAAAAACAATGGAGACATTTTTGGAGTGAAAGAAGGAATTGAGGATGAATAGAAAGGTTGAAGGAGGACAAATGTGTAAAAATGCAGAAGGGGGATTCTACTGATAACAAATTTACTTGCTTTAACATTTCTACTCTGTACATAAAACAAAACCAAAACAGAATTGCATTTATGCTCCAAACAACACCATAGTCTGTCTTCTAATGTTTCCGATGTACTGTATGCTTGATCTCCCCATACCTCTCACAGGACCCTTGCTAGGCTATTTTCATTGCTAAAATATATCATATCACCTGCATTCTTTTACTCGTTTCTTCCATTTCCCCCAAGTGATAAAAATTCTAAAAGGAGAGCACAGTAAGGCAGGTTTCCATCCTCTTTGGAACATTTACACTGCTAATCCGCTGGGTTATGATTTAAGCCTTCCTTTGAATCACCCCACAGCTGTGACAGCTTAACCTGAACCTTTCTGCAGAACACAATGCTTTTCCTGAGCAGGTCCAAAGCAGATCTTCCCGGGCAATGGGTGGGGACTGCTTTTAGTGTTTTGTAGATACAAGTTTTAGAGTAACCTTAAATCCTTGTTCTTCAAATAAGAATGTTAATAAACAAAGGAACCTTTGAAAACATTTGTTTTCCCCTTAGTTCTATTTCATTTTGCCAAATTGACATTCATCACTTTGATGTGGTATTTGTAAATTCGGGTCCTATAAACCAAAAAGAAACTGGCCATGTCTTTCGTGTTTCTTTTATTTCTCAGTAGTGTTTATCTTTTCTCATTGAGGCTATGTCTTTGTTAACTCTCGGGTGATATTCTAAAGATTGCATTGTGCTTATTAAAGTTTTTATGTCTTATTATCTAAACAAACATAATTTTCTTGAAGTTTTGATTTGAAATATGGTGTTTGTTCTGACCATTCTGCTGGATAATATTTTATCTCTATACTGCACTGCACAGGTGGCAGCTTATCTTCCTCTTAAGGATAGGTAAAATTAAATACATCTATTCTGTGAATTCCATTCAGTTAGAACAAACAGATGTTCTCCTGTCAACACACCCTCCAATAATATTTTTAACCCATAGTTGGGTGATATTGTAATTTTTATTTATTTTTTTCTTCACTGTTCTATGAAAACAATAGACCTCAAAAGTAAGTCATGGGTTTTCATATACCATTAAAAACATTTTGATAAATTAATAAATTCCCACAATATTTTACCTTTAAGTAATGTAACTATAGTTTCATAATTGGAAAAATTTAAGTGATAAATATGTCTATACTTTATAAAAATGGTAGTGTTCTTAGAACTACCAAAGAATTACATAGAAAGTGTTAAAGAACTTTAACATTTTTCATGGCTTTGAGGATCACAGTTTTTTTCTAATTGAAGGTATTTGGCTGATAAAACAAACTACATATAAAACATAAAATCAAGTACAATTTGTAATTATTATTCAGAACCTCAATTTGTTGGATGTAGGGGTTGTTATGAAAAAAATAATATATTGTTCTTAGAGAAACATCATTATCCCATCCTTACACCCTTTAGAGCCAAGATTTTGAAAGTTTGAATCAAGATGTAAAGGAAGAAATGTTTAGTCAGTATGATGTTTCAAAATTAGCTACTTTATGACCTTGAGTAAAGGCCAGAATGATCATGAGATATTTATTAGAACTGACTGAAACTGAAACACCCATTCATTATTAGATATTTAACAGTTTCCCACTCTGTGTCAAGCCCTGGAGCTGGCAATAAAGAAGTGAATGATGAACAGTGTTATTGAATGTAAACT
>NW_005367809.1:562321-585065 GCF_000412655.1 Myotis brandtii | reverse complement strand
GTATTTTGAAAATATTAATATATGCATATATATATATATAATATTATACAAGAATATATATAACTAGAAGCCCAGTGCACGAAATTCGTGCACTTGTGGGGGCGGGGGTCCCTCAGCCTGGCCTGTGCCCTCTCATCGTCCAGGAGCCCTCGGGGGATATCCGCCTAAGTTGTCAGTCGGACATCCTTAGTATTGCCGCGGAGGCAGGAGAGGCTCCCACCACTGCCCCTGCACTTGCCAGCCGTGAGCCCAGCTTCTGGCTGAGCAGTGCTTCCCCTGTGGGAGTGCACTGACCACCAGGGGGCAGCTTCTGCATTGAGCATCTGCCTCCTGGTGGTCAGTGCACATCATAGTGACTGGTCATTCTGCTGTTCGGTGGATTTGCATATTACCCTTTTATTATATAGGATTTGTAATTTAAGTTCTTCATCATTTTGATTACGCTCTTTCAGATGGAAAACACAATCTTTTTTCAGTTGCTATATGTGTGTGTGTATTATGAATAAGGCTGCTGTAAACATTCATTTTGTGCAGGCTTTGGTGTAACCATGAATTATCACCTCATTTGAGTAAGTATTAAGGAGCATGATTGCCATAGTGTATAGAAAGCCTATATATAGCTTTCTATGAAACTGCCAAGCTGTCTTCTAATGTGGTTCTACCATTTTGCCTTCCCATCTATAATGAATGAGAGTTCCTTTTGTTCCACATCCTCAAATAGCAATCAGTGTTTTCAGTGTTTGGGATTTCAGCCACAAGAGGTTTAAATGGGTATCTCAAAGTTGTTTTAATTTGAAAATCCCTAATATAGGACATTGAGCATTTTTATATGCTTATTGCCATTTACATGTCTTCTATGGTGAAGTATTTGTTCAGAACTTTGTCCATTTTAAATTTTGTTACTATTATTTAGTTACTTGCGTATTTTGAATAACAGTCCTTTATCAGATATCTGATTTGCAATCTGTGGCTTCCCTTTTTACTCTAACAGTGTCTTCTGCAGAAAATTTAAAATTTCAATGAAATTCATCTTATCAATTTTTTTCTGTGATAGATTGTGGGGGGTTGTTGGTTTGTTTGCTTGCTTGGGGTATTGTATCTAAAAAATCATTACCAAACCCAAGTATCCTGGATTTTTTTTTCTATGTTTATTCTAGAAGTTTTATAGTTTTGCATATAAAATTTATGTCTATGATCCATTTTGAGTTTATTTTTTGTGAAAGATGTAAGGTCTCTATCTAGATTCATTGTTTTACATTTGGATGTCTGGTTGTTCTGGATCATCTTTTTGTTGAAAAGATGATCCTTTCTTATAGAATTGCCTTTATTCCTCTGTCAAATATCAGTTAACTATGTTTGTGTGGTTATTTCTGGGTTCTTTATTCCCTTCAATTTGTCTAATTTTATTCATTCTTTCATGAATACCGGTACTATACTGTGATCTTGATTATCATAGCTTTATAGCTTTATATCAACTCTTGAGTCAGATAGTGTCAGTCTCTACCATATATCTTCTAAGTGCTTTAGATCTTTTGGTTTTCCTATACCTTAGAATAGTTGATAATCCACAAAATAAGTTACTGTAATTTTTACTTAGATTGCATTGGATCCATATATCAGTTATGGGTAAACTGACATGTTAACAATATCGAATCTTCCTATTCATAAACCTGGAACAATTCTGCATTTATTTAGGTTTACTTTGATTCCATTTATTAGAGTTTTTCCTTTTCCTGAAATAAACTTGGCACATATATTGTTAAATTTATACTTGGGTATTTCTTTTATTCTTTTTTTGTGTTAATGTAAAGGATGTTGTGTTTAATTTCAAATTCCTGTTGTTCATTGCTTGTGTATAAAAAGTAATTAACTTTGGTATATTATCCTTATATCCTGCAATCCTGCTATAATTGCTAATTAGTTACAGTAGGGTTTTTTATTTTTGTTTTCTATTACTTAGAATTTTATAGAGACAACAATATCATCTGTGAACAAAAAGTTTTATTTATTTCTGCTGCTAATATGAAAGAAACTATAGGTTTATTCTTTTAAGTAAGGGAAATTCTCCTTATTCCTCATTTTCTGAGAGTGTTTATCATAAGTGGATGTTGGATTTTTTAAAAACAATTTTTTTTGCATCTACTGATATGATCATTTGATTTCTTTCTTCTTAACCCTGTTGATATGATAGTTTACCTTAATTGAGTTCTGAATACTATTATCATGGTTTCTTCATTTTATTGTTAGTTTATTGTTTTGAAATTTAAAATGTTAAATTTTAGCCACCAAGCAAACCTGTATGTGTGTGTTTGTGTGGTATGTGTGTATGTGTATTTGTATTCCTTCTCAAAAATACTTATTACAATGTTAAATGAAAGGGAAGTAGCTGATAGTTCATCTTCAGTCATGTTAAGTGTAAGGACACAGCTTTCCTACTTAATTTTTTTTCAAAAAATTTGTCATTTAAAAATTGAAAACACATGTAGAGTTACCTACATTTTACATACATGTAGCCACTCTTTTAAGATGAAGGTTAAAAGTTATAGCTTTAATATATCACTTTCTTATGACTTATGTTAAGAAGTCATTACAGAAGCAAAAATCTGAAAGGCCTCCTGGGATGTGATGGTACATGCTCTCCTTCCTGCTTCTTATTTGTCAGACATTTACTTGCTTTTGTGCTTTACTCTTTTGAAATTGTTTTCCCACTCTTCATGTGCATCTTGTAATCACAGAGGATCTGCCATTTAAGTGAATAGATAGTCTCTCTTCCAGACGATTAATGAAAAGCCACAAATCCTCTTAGCCTCTGATGAATAGTAACAGATGCTTCACATCTTATGGCATCAGAGCATGAGAGCAGATGACTAGCTGAAAGAAATTGGAACATTTAACCAATATGCCTGCATCCAGAAACATGCACTATACTATTTATAGATGCCTAACTCTGAGCTATATATTGTTATTCTTCAGTGGTGCTATATTGATGAAATGCTTTTGAAGGAAATTGCATAGTGGAAATTCAATAAGAATAAATGCAGGCCACATTTTTTTTTACTCTAGAAGTAGAAGACCCATAATTCAAGCAGTTGCTGCACCCAAAGCAGCACATCACCCTCAGTGAACATGGGAATGTGCAGACAAGGTAATGAAACAACTAAGTGGAATTTTGTGAGGCTTGATGACCAGCTATCATTTTGTGAAGTGTTTGCCCTGGTCACAGTCAGATTGTTTCTTAGGAAGAAATGGAATCTGTTTGAATTTTAGCTTTCTGAAATATTGAGTGAAAAGTAACAAAAAATAACAAGACTCTAGTTAGCTAGGCTGGAAAGCTGGCAATCTCATTAGCAATTATCTTTATCCTGTAGTTGGCAGGTAATTATTTCTAAGCCAATGAGAAGACATAGTGTTCTCAGTGGAAGACATTAATCTATCTGTAGATTTAATCTATCACTAACCTGAGTGAGTTAGGATGGGTCACCTGCTATAACTCTCCACAGGCATCTTCCAATAATCCAGTATGTGAATACATTGAGTTGTGTGTAATACAAAGCATGCATCTGCTTCAGTGCCTTATTTCACCGAGTCCAGTTATATGGATGAAAATTAATAACATATGACTAGTCCTTTTGATTGTGGCAAAGTATTGAGGGTATTTTCTTTTTTTTATAAACAGGAGTGAAAATTTTTAACTTATACAATTCTGAGAGGATTGTGGAAAATGGGATATTGAGAAATTTAGACTACCAAATAAGGGTGCAAAGATACACATTGCGTTTTCTACTGATTTTTTAAATAATTCATAGTAGCTCATTGTATAACGTAATTTTAATAGACTGCAATTTAAAGTGTCCAATATTATGTCATTAATTGCATTTGGTTGTAGCTATAATTGCTAAAGGATCCCGGCCTCCAATGACTCCCGCTGATCACTGCTTCCTGATATTGACACTCGGTGTGTTCTCCTTCCATACTACCTAGGGCTGGCTTGTGTAACTAATAGAGTATTGAGGTAATGACAGAGTGTGGTTTCCAAGATTATAAAAGACATTGTGGTGTAGACCTTTCTCTCTTGGATCACTGGTTCTGTAGAAGCCAGATGCCATGGCATGAGGACCTTCCAATAGCGACAGTGAGAGGTACACATTACAGAAAACGGAGGCCTCCTGCCAGCATCCAAAAATGTAAGCTACAGCCCTAACTGGTTTGGCTCAGTGGATAGAGCGTCGGCCTGCAGACTGAAGGGTCCCAGGTTCGATTCCTGTCAAGGACATGTACCTTGGTTGTGGGCACATCCCCAGTAGGAGGTGTGCAGGAGGCAGCTAATCGATGTTTCTCTCTCATCGATGTTTCCAACTCTCTATCCCTCTCCCTTCCTCTCTGTAAAATATCAATAAAATATATTTTTTAAAAATGTAAGCAACAGAGAAAGCAGATCTTCCAGTCACAGTCAGATCTTCAAAGCACTGCAACCCAGTCAATATCTTGACTGTAACCTAATGAGAGACCCAGAGATAAAGCCATTTTTGACTTTATAACCCACAGAAATAATGAGCAATAAATAGTTATTATTTTAAGCTTCTAAGTTTTTTAATAATTTGTTTTATCAACAATTAAAAAAACTGATATCCTGATCTCATGTGAAACAGGTAATTATTGTCAGTAATTTTTTTTACATTTATCTAAAATATGCTGACTGTATTTCAAGGATAACATGAAGAGCATCGGGTTTATGCTCAGTGCTTGATCATAAGGCCTACATTAGCATGGCATAATGACATTTTGGCTCAATTCACTTAATAATAACACTTTCTGTTGCTCATAATTTTCTTTCTAAAATACCCTTCTTTTTACCTATGCAAATAATTCTGCTACTTTTAAGCACCTGAACAATACTGTTTTACTCTTTAGAGGAAGTGTATGTGGTATTTATTCATTGAAGCCTACTGACTCTTCATGATAGAGTAAAATAGATACTTTTTCTTCTCTCAAAGAAATATGCTTATACTATATTTCTTTATAATCCCATTCCTACTTAACTATTTATTAAAGCATATCTTTCTCACTAAAGTCAAAGTCAGGAGTTCATCATTATTCATATAATATGTAAATGACACCTGCTTAGCATTGATCATAATAATAATAGATGCTATGTGTTAAGCACCATACAGAAGGCATGATGTTCAGTACTTACATACATTGTTCATCTAATACTCTTAATAGCCTCCTCCTCAACAATGAGTATGTTTATTTTCCCAACTTTAGAGATAAGGAAGCTAAAGTTTTTATCTAACAACCCATTGCTCAGAATTATCTAACTAGTATACAGGAGACATAATTCATCCTAGCCATAAATTATGTTCTAATGATACCTATTCAGAAATATGAAAAATTGGGGCTTTTATTCATATATTTTAGAATTTGGACATCAATTTTTCTAGGTTTCTATCCATACATTATGAAAATTGCCGCCTTAAAATTAAAAGTTCATTGTGCATTCATTCCATACATATTAATTCAGTGTTTATGTCATACTTTGTGTTGGCTTCTAGAAATAAAAGGGTGAACAAAGAAATGATCTGATGTTATGGAGCTCTGAGTCTACTGGGGAAGAGAGGCTTTAATCAAGCAACTGAGTAGATGAGTATAAATGAGCACGTGCTTGAAAAGGGGTACGTGATATTATGTGCGTAGATATACCCAATAATTTTGTCCAGGCCGGGACACCAGGCAAGGCTGAACTTAAGACTAATACATGAGTTAGTATTTTCCACTAAAAGAGAAGAAAAGGGTTATTTCTGCCAGAACGAGCATCGTGTTGCAAATGTCTGAGGGTATAGATTAAGACAACTGGTGAGACTGGAAAAGGAGGAGGAGGCTTTGTTCATTGTGATTCATTACACCTTGTAAAGCAATAATAATTAATCTTTGGAGCCTCTGTTGTCAAACAACATTTTTGAAAAGTTCATTATAAATATTGTATAGAAACAAGAGCAATATAGATAAAGCCATCAGAATGGCTATGTTATAGTACAGAAAACAAAGCTGTGAGATGAAAAAAATAATGTTTTTGGAAACAAAGACCAACTCCAGAAATTTCTCCATAAGCATATTTAAGATTGTGGCAGAATACCAAAGATGCCTTATTTTTATAGAATAGTTGTGTTCAAAAAGAAAAGGCAAATGTATGTATCTATATATATAAAAGGCTAATATGCTAAGTGTCCAACCATCTGATCAGTTGCTATGATGCGCACTGACCACCAGGGTGCAGCCGCTCAATGCAGGAGCTGCTGAGCTGCAGTGACTTGGCAGCGGCAGTTCTCAGGTGACACACCCCGAAACCAGAGAGGAGGGAGCCTGATTCCTCACAGGGCTGTGCGATTCCACCTTCGGCCATGGGTTATGTTGTTGCTGGGGCAATGTCAGCCCGAATCTGGTTTACTGCACACTTGCATTTGCGTTCCACACCCTATAGGACAGCAACTTTGCAGAGTGCCCTCTCGCACTCCAAGACCCCTCAAGGGATGTCAGAGAGCTAGTTTCAGCCCAATCCCTGCAGGCCAGGCCGAGGGACCCCACCTGCCAAAGGGACCTTGCTCATTCCACAGGTGCCAGGGAGGGACCATGGGAGATTGGCTCCAGGGCATGTCCGGCCAGTCTCAGCCAGTCCCATCCCGCCAGCCACATTCTAATTAAGTTCCTTTCAATGTGCACGAATCCATGCACCAGTTCACTAGTTTAATTATAAAGATGTTCCATTTAATATCTGTGATAACATTTTAAAGAAACTGTTTTCAATTATATTTTAAAGACATAGATTTTAGAGGTTTTATTTTAAATTGAGAAATTCTAAAAATTATATTGAACCTATGCCTCCATTGACATTAAAAACATTTTGGAAATGTCACATATTTTATTTAATAGCCTTGCAAACTATTGTCAGTTTCACACATATATTTGTCCTACTCAAAGCCTAAGTGTTCACTCATAAATAATGCCTCTTAAGGGTACTGGTAGGGCCAAACATGAATTGTCAGTTCAATGAGCAAGAAAACTAGAAAACATAAAAGGCCAAAAATAAATGTAAATCGACTAAGAATTAAGTCAAATAAATCTTGAAAATAGACCTCCTATGGGAAGAACAAAATTCACAGACAAGGAGCTGCCACTATTAAAAATTTAATTTGAAAATCAAATGGTATCTTTGCTTCCCTTTACTGACATTACAACCCTTTGAGCATTAATGATATCCTGAGATCCATATCAACACTATTAATCTATGATGAAATAATAAATGCAGGTAACATTTTAAACTTATAGTATCAAGAATGTTCACTGGATATAGTGACTTCATTATGGGATTTTTAAACAAAAGAGGAAATTGAGATTATTTTAGCAGAAAACAATAATCAACTGCAGAAAAAAGAAGCATCATGCTCAGTAAGGATGATATAATGATCATGATACTTATTCAGTACAACACTTCTTAGTATCTTTCTGCACTCTGTCACATTTGAAAAGCAGTCTTTTAAATATGTATATTAATTCAGGTGACTTTATTAAGGTTTTGTATTTTCTTTCTGACAGAATATATATCACATTTATTTATACTTTCTAAGTGAAGAATATAATGATTATTAAGAACTAGGGGGGAACAATCAACAAAATTAAAAGAAACAAATATAAATAAATCAAAGTTTTTCTGCAAAAGAAAATTTGCTGACTAAAATATATCTTAAGGATCTAGTATAAGTTGTCACTTACAAACATGCAGAAGATTTGGGTCCAGGTAGAAAAATAAAATATCCCAACGTTTAAAAAAAATTATCACAAAACAGATAGCTTAAAGATTTTTGGGATCTATCTTGTTTTTCTTCATGATACCTGTCACCAACCAAATTCTGTGTAGTTGATAAATGGTCCAATTTTATAAATCATTTATCTTCCTTATATCTCTCCCTATTCCTACTACTTGTCTCTTAACCTTTTTTTTCAGAATCATTTATCTAAATCTAGTATATTCATTTTTTCTCCCATTTTCAGAAACCTTCCCTGGATCTACTGCTTTACCCAAGCATTTCTCCAATTATGGCCTATGGATCAATTGATTCATGATCACTGTATTAAAATGTCCATTCACTCCCTGCAATTGTGTTGTTGTTTTTTTTAAACATTTAATGCCCTATAATGCCTAACCTTATAATTTGCTCTAAATAAAGTGACCTAGCCTTATTGAACTGATAAGCTCCAGTTATATTTTGTAAGCAATCTTTAAAACCATTGGAAATACTCAAATGGCATAAAATGTCTATAAATAAATAAGTTCTATTCCATGAACACTCTAGGCCAGTGATGGCAAACCTTTTGAGCTCGGTGTGTCAGCATTTTGAAAAACCCTAACTTAACTCTGGTGCCGTGTCACATACAGAAATTTTTTGATATTTGCAACCATAGTAAAACAAAGACATATTTTTGATATTTATTTTATATATTTAAATGCCATTTAACAAAGAAAAATCAACCAAAAAATGAGTTCCTGTGTCACCTCTGACACGCGTGTCATAGGTTCGCCATCACTGCTCTAGGCATTATCGAAGGACATGTTAGGAGGTCCCTAAGCTCTTTTTAATGTAATTATTGTTATTCTACATTAAGAATAAGTACTTTAACGGGTGTTGATATTGAAAATTCAGGTAAGGAAGCCCACTCTTCCAGTGATGGCAACCCTGTCATAACTCAGGCTCCCAGGTTTCACTTTCACCCAAATTGGATACATAGGGTTCTGAGTGGCAAGTAGAGAATAGGTCTGAGGAATATCTCAGTAAGTGAGTAAAGGCACAATTACTTTCAACAATGCTAATCATTTGATATTATCCCAAGCCTGCATTCTTTTTCTTTTTCTTTTTCTTTTTTTTTTTGGTAATTGATTTTAGAGAAAGAAAAGGCAGAGAGAGAGAGACATCAATGTGAGAGAGAAACATTGATCAGTTGCCTGCACATGCCCTGACAGATTTGGGATCAAACTCATACTTGGGTATATGCCCTGATTGCGAACTGAATTCTCCACCTTTCAGTGTATAGACAACACTCTAACCAACTGAGCCACTTAGGACCCCAAGCCTGCATTCTTAAGTACACTCATTACTTCAGTCACGATTAACCCAAAACTAGCTTTAACAGTGGAACAGAAATGAAAACATCTGTTAAGACAAGTATAAGAGCAATCAAATAATGAAGAAAATATTGCTTAAGGGAAATGGAAATGAGATAGCATCATATACATATATTACTTAAGAGTTCTTCTTTGATTTCAAAATTTAAGAATAAATAAATAAAATAGAAGCCGTAAATCTTGTTTACCACAGCAATGGCTACAGTCAAATGGCAATTTCTTCATAAGCCCTCCTCCAATTAAAAGGTTTTCTAATTTTTAATCTTTCTTTAATATTAGATCAGAATATATATTGTTATGAAGTTTTGTAACATTTTTGAAGTTATTGAGACAGTATAAATTATTATTTTGAATTTTACAGAAGCACGACATATTTATCTTTTACAAATATAAATTCTCCTTGGATACTGTACACACTTTCCATTTTACCACGCAGTATTTTTCGATATTGTTTTCTTAAACTAGCCAGATATTTTGATAGAACTATTTAGAAAAAGGATGATTCATTTAAAAATCTTTACAGGCAAATTATCTGTATATTTATACTTCTTTCTTACCAACCTCCTTTTATCTTTATAGCACACTCAACTCTGGATAAGAGGAGAAATGAGAGGAGATCCAACATAAAACAGTCAATGGAAGTTTTATTAGCAGCTAAGATTTTTCATTGTTTATAAAATTGATGCAATGAACTAAAATTAAGGATGAGAAAGTAGACTCACTTCATCTAAAAATGTCATTTCTTGTCAAAATAATGAAAGATTGGAAGTTCCTTTATCCTGCAGGTCCGTGATGATTAATTTGTGAGTTGCCTATATTACATTATTTAAACATTCAGTGAATTAAATTCTAACTCCAAATGATGATTTTTTAAAAAGATAATAGAAAAAAGCTCTAAAATTCCATGCAATTCGGTGGAGGAAATCCTTACTCTCATTTTCATTTTTCCTGAGACTTTCTGTGTAATTTAAGCAATATACTTTATCATTCGTTTGTTTCTTTTAGATTTTTACATTTCCCATCTCTAATATGCTAAGTCATAGTGACTGAGAAACAAATTATCCTTCAGAGCCCACAACCTCTGTGAATTGCATGTCATTCTTCTAGCCAAGACACTACACCATGTTCATTAAAACTTTCTAAGCAATAATTTTTCCCAGAATGAAATCTACAAATAAGATACTCACATGTATTCATATACCAGTTAATAACTTCTCTCCTCTTATAACTGAGTCACAAAAGGTTGAGTCTTTGATAATTTTTAGAGCTCCAACAATTGAATGCCTTTTTTTTTTGGTCTATTTGATGTTTTATTGCTGTAAGTATGTATGACTCATGCACTAGAGAAAAGGGTAACAACAACAAAAAATGCTTTTGAAAAGACTAAATACCCTGGCATGAAACAGTAGCCCTAGATCAATTCAAGTTTCCTTTAAAGTTAATACCAATTACACAATTATGTGTCATTGTGTTATTATTTTACTAAATTCCAAAGCAAAAAGACTGATTATCAGAGAAGTTAATTTTCAAGTGAAAAGGTCAAGGTCAACTGTAATTATTTTCCTTCAGAATTCTATTCCTCCGGAGTTTTAAAAAAATATACTGTAGTGGGGAGAAATCATCTAAAGAAACTTAAATATAGTGTGACACTTTAATAAGAACTTTGCAGAGAAGAGTAGTAGAAATAAAGAAAAGTCAGTGTTAACTTTAACAAAGGCAACAGGAAATTGTTTGGTGAACTAAGATCCTGTAGTAAAACCAAAGTGTAATCACATCCGGATATGTTATAAGATATGGGTAGGACATAACCTCATCTCTAGACATCAATGGTAATTAATGTGTTTTTGGGCCTATGAACTGCATAAATGTAATTTTGAAACTACTCTAAGATTATTTTACATGTCTTTATGCATCAACAAGTATATGCATGTGCATGATTGCTGGATGCTCAATTTCTTAAATATCTCTAGAAGATCTGAGACTAACATTTTGCCAGACACTGGCACCGAGAATAATTACATTTTCTATTTTGATGGATTCTGTATTCCACAGTTATGGAACAATAAGAGAACTAGAAAGACAATTATTTTCTATGATTTAGAAATTAGCTATTTCTAGTCTGTTGGGTATTATATACAGAAACAACACATGGCACTTTAACCATCTTTAGCGCAGGTACTCTTTCTATTGGAGAGCAAACACTATCTAATTCACTAAGTGTCAGATTCCTGAAGAGTGACTTTTTTCTCATTATTCTCAGTTTACTCTCATATATTTCTTCTGAATATATACAAAAGAGATGCATCATAAAAAAAAAATGTACTTGTCATGTAATCCAGCAAAAGCAAAAAGAAAAATCCTACATAATAAATGCCTAATATGCTAAGTGTCTGGTTGGCCTGTCAGCAGTTCAACCAGTCAAAGAGTAATATGCTAATTATACACTAGGGCCACTTAACTGCTTGCTATGACATGCACTGACCACCAGGGGTCAGACAGTTGACCAGTCGACCAGTCACTATGATGTGCACTGACCACTAGGGGGGCAGACGCTCCAACCGGAAGGTTAGCTTGCTGCTGGGGTCTGGCTGATCAGAACTGAGCAAGATGGGCTGGAAAAGCCCTGGAGTCCTCCTGTGGTCCCTCCCCAGCTGGCCAACCTCCCGTGTCCCTCCCCGGCCTCAATTGTACACTGGTGGGGTCCCTCAGCCTGTCCTGTGCCTCTCACAATCCGGGACCCCTCGGGGGATGTTGGAGAGCCAGTTTTAGCCCAATCCCGCTTAAAGCAGGAACTGCCTCCTGGTGGTCAGTGCACTCCCACAGGGGGAGCGACATTCAGACAGAAGCTGGGCTCACGGTTGGTGAGAGCAGCAGCAGTGGCGGGAGCCTCTCCTGCCTCTGTGGCAGTCGGACATCCCCTGAGGGGTCCTGGACTGAGAGAGGGCACAGGCCGGGCTGAGTGACCCCTCGAGTGCATGAATTTCCTGCACCAGGCCTCTAGTTTTATATAAAAAGAGCACATTATTTAAAAAGCATATATACTAAATTAAAATTAGATGATAAATTGAGAAATTATGTTGTCTTTTTCTTCTAATTAGAAAGGGAATAATAATTATATCACTTTAAGTTTTTTCCCAGATTATGTGTATTTTTACTTAATTTCTATGTCACTATGTAAATATCTATACGCTGCATAGAGAAATAGATTTTTAATACTAAATTCCACTGATGATGTGGTAGAGAATTTCATTTAAATAAAATGTATGTTATTTTAAAAAATGTACACAACCGAATATCAGATGATAAATTAAGAAATTTTGTAGTTTAAAAATTTCATTTTAAAAGTCATCTCTAGTTCTTTAATTTATCCTTCAGTATTCTATAGCAATAAACACTGCAATAGAAAATAACTATTTTTTTCTATTTTCTACACTCAGATTATTTTCTGCTTATATACTTCCTATGTATCTAAAGCTTAATGTTTCATAGAAAGATAATATTACAAGCAAGACTTAAAACTAATCTTTAAAAGAAATTAATTTTAAACCCTAAAATTTAAAAGTAATATTTGATGTTTTAATGATCCACAAATATTATGCTTTATTCATATTATTAAAGTGAATCCTTCCTAGTCTCTTCTAGCTTCTGCTGGTTGCCATCAATCTTTGGTTTCTTGGGTAGTAGATGCATCACTCCATTTTTTGGCTTTCTAGTCGCATGGTGTTTTCCCTCTGTACCACTGTGTGTCTGTGCATACCTTTATTATATGGAAAGTAGTCCCTAGATTTAGGACTTACCTTAATTCGGTATGAACTCAACCAGTTACCTCTGCAAAGATCTTATTCCTAAAAATAAAATTCTGATGTTCTGGATGGACATGAATTTTGAAGGGCACTATTCAATCCACTGTAAGATTAATACAAATATGTCTTCAAATGATAAAAATAATTTTATTTAAAATTGTATATAAATTATTTAGCAGGGTGGGGCATACATATAAACATATACATATATACATATATGCTTATGTATTTATATATAATAAAATGTTGGCTTGTTATGGTAGGGATATGGAAATAAAGTGACAATAAAATATATTTAACTATTTTCTACATGGTTTTTATTGTTCTGAGTGGTTTGGGGGGGCAATTACACAATTGATCTAAGTTAGATTTATTTCGGAAAAAGAGTTGCATTATTTTTACTTTTTACTAATTATTATTATTATTATTATTAAGAGGTAGTAAACTGTTTTGATTAAGAACATAAATTCTTGAGCCCAGAAAACCTCAGGTGGAACCCAGGATCTACCATTTTCTAGATGAAAGAGTTTGTCTCTCCATTTCCTCATCTGCAAAATGGTTCTACTAATTTCTTAACTCATAGCATAATTGTATGGATTAAATCACTTAACAAACATAAATCCTTAAAATAGTACCTGTAATAAAGTAAGAGTCAAAAATGTTAGCTGTTGTTATTACTGGTAATAAGAAATATTATATATAAACATAATTTATCAATTCATACTCCAGAGATCAATTTTTAAATGTAGTAAAACCAAAAAAAATGTTTGAGAATAATGCATAAAACCAATGTAAAAACTGATGACACATCACACACATCACTGTGTTATTCTCAAACTATTCAAAGTATAATTACAGGATGGTTTTGCATCCAAAACTCTTTTTTTTTCATCTAATACAAATGCAATTACTAATACACAGAAGACTGATAAGATGTCCTGCTCCATGTTCTTTCAAACATATCTATTAGTACTGAAGGGATAGTACAACTCTTATCAAAAGAGGGAATATTCCAATATTATACAAAAATTAGAGCATCAGCTTGCAGTATGAACAATAATTTGATATTCACTGACAAAGAGTCAGTGCCTAATATGCAGAAGGTTCTTCAGACAACATGTAATAAACCAAAATGTCATAATAAGATTATTGGTCATATTTTTTTAAACTCAGAAATAAAAGGGACTGTAGAACATATTCAAATTTCTACCACCAATTCAAGAGATACTGCAATTAAAAAAAAAAGAGAGAGAGGGATCCTGCAATAGTAGTTTTGTTCTATTGTTTACCAGTGTTTGGTTGAATATCTCCAGCAAAGAACATTCTGTCAGTTACATATTAGGAAATTCTAATTATTAGACAGCACATTCTTTTCAGATTTTTTACAGGTAATTATAGAATGTCCCCTTAGCCTTATTATATTAAACTAGAGGCCTGGTGCATGAAATTCGTGCACAGGGAGTGGGTCCCTCAGCCCAACCTGTGCCCTCTCACAGTCTGGGACCCCTCAGGGGATGTCTGCCTGCCGGCTTAGGCCTGCTCCCAGCATGTGGATCTAAGCCGGCAGTCAGACATCCCTCTGGAGTCTGGGAGCCCTTGCTTCTTACCACCCTCCTGCTAGCTGCTCCTTACCGCTCGGCTCGCTGCTCTTTAGCGCTGCTGCAGAGGCAGGAGAGACTTCCGCCACCACTGCTGCACTCACCAGCCATGAGCCTGGCTTCTGGCTGAGGGGCACTACCCCTGTGGGAGCGCACTGAACATCAGTGCACATCATAGCAACCGGTCATTATGGTCGTTCCACTGTAACCATCACTTAGGCTTTTATTATATACTAGAGGCCCGGTGCACAAAATTCTTGCAAGAGTAGGCCTTCCTTCCCCCAGCTCCTGGCATCGGCTTCACTCTGGCACCCAGGACCCAGGCTTCCCTCTAGCCAACAGCAGGCACCCAGGACACAGGTCATCCAGTCTAATTAGCATATTATGCTTTTATTATTATAGACTAGTAGATATCTTAAGGATTATCTGACTCTCAAATGAAAAGTCTTGGTTTCAGCTGATTTATAAGTTCAGCAACTTATCTGATATTTAATAGAAATAAACATACACTTAAACTTTTTGTTTATGTATAAGATTAGAAAAATCAGACCTAGAGTATTTTGTTGTGCTTGTTGAAAAGTACCTTAGAAATTTAAATGATGTCACAATAAAAATAAGTAAGCAACATTAGATGCATTTGTAGAATCATAGCTGGCTATTGAAGAGTTCCTATATTTGACAGTAACCAGTTAAAATTCAGACAATAGTGTTAATAGGTTTATTTCAAGAAATTCATTAACAAATTGCTATATTTACAGAACATTACTTTTTATTTTATAAGCAAAAGATATTAAATTCAGTGAATTTATGCTAAATTTACCCAACTTGCTTCTCTTTTCCACTACCACAATACAATGCTATCTCTAAACTTTCATGAAATGTACAAGCAGAGGGATTTATTTTACATATGTTAATAACCATAAAATCAACTCGGAAAGTAAGTTACTCCCTTTATGAAGCAACTGTGACTCATATAGTTTAAATAAGTTGTTAAAGGTCACATAGTAGATAACTTAGAACTAGTTTTGTTCTTGCCTAAAGCAGGTTTCTTTCCATAAGATCCAATATCAATTACATTATCATAGTTGTCTGGAGAGAAATTATTTACTTAGACACTAGACTTGTTCTTGGAGTAACCATTCACTAATATAACCAGCAATATCATTTTATAATTATAGAACAGTCTAGGAACAATGAATAAAGTTATTGAATGTATTGGATTACATTGATCCAGATACATTTTACAGAGGGAATCATTTTAGTTTATAGATGTTAGCAACAAATAGTACATTGGTTGAAAAGTGGTTGATATAGTAAAGTACAAGAGCAGATTTCAGAAAGTTTTCGAGCTTTAGTGAACCAAGTTTCTTTAAACCATTGAGGCTGTGCAGGCACATGCTTCTTTAAAAATTGAATTTATATAAGCCAGGCTATGGCTTGCTCTTTCTGAAGTATCTTTTTTATCCTCTTGAAATGCTGCTCAATTATTTTATATTACATTCCATGTATTAAAGTTTCGTATGGTTTTTCAATTGATAAACCTCGTACAGCAGCTTAATGTGGCTATGACCAAGACAACTTTGTTCTGTTTTGTTTTGTTTTGTTTTGTTTGGAAATGATAACAGCATTGCTGAGAGAAAGATTAATCCACTTAGAGAGAAAATGGAAAGAGTGAAATTCATTACCCAAGTTCCACAGAGGATGATTCATGTGGAGCTCTGGCCAGCATTGGGCTATAGAAGGTTAATGACAATATGATGGGTGAAAGTGGGGTGGGGAGCACTGAGGATGGAAAAGAGTCAAGAATACAAGAAGCAGGTAATAAGAGGCCATCTTTATTTATTTATTAATCAAACCTCCATCTTCTCATCTTCTGATTATAACTTTTTACCTATTGATATCTATTAACTCTCCCTTTTCCATTTTCCTTTGTTTTAATACTACTTAGGAATTGTTCCACAAGGATTGCTGAATATTCCATGGCAGAGTAAGCAGATCCATTTTAGCATTTCTGTATCTTCAAAGGCAGATGATGAGTGGCTACTGGCTTTTAAAGTAGTAGAGAGTCTATTTTCACAGAGTGTGTGTGAGAACTGTGGAGGTGGAGATGGATCTGCATACCCTTATAACCAGCACCTGTGTATGCATGACTTGCATGCCATTGTGTGCCAAGCCAGAGTATAAAAGACAGAATAAATCTGTGACTGTTTGTATGCATAATGAGTGTCACTTAGAGAAAACAATCTCCTTCTTAGTGATGATTTATGAGTGTTGCCTAGAGTAGTCTTTATGGATGCATTTCTGTATAAAAAGGGTGCAGACATCTGAGTTAAAAATTCAGAGAATTAAGGAAATACATGTTACAAAAGAAAAACAAGCTTTTTATTATAAAGCAACCTACATTGATCAAATTTTTAAATTATCAAATTTATTCCTTTGTTCTTATATATGTAATTAATATAATATTGCAAGTTTGTATTCAGATAATAAAGAGTCATCATTGAAACACTTTACTTGTGTCTGAAATACACAGGTTTCTTAATAAGTACTTTTTGGAAATTAAGTAAAGTATAAATAAACATATGGAGACCTCAGACCTCCCAAATTGCAAAGGTTACTGTATATAACAATGATAGGTTTAAGTCATGATTAGAAGCTAAACAAACACATTTAAAATTATAACAATACTAGGGGCCCAGTGCACGAATTCGTGCACCTTGAAAGGAACTGTGGGCCATGAGGCTGCAGTGGGCACAGGGAGGGTCTCGGCCCATCCTCTGTGCCCCTGCCCAGCCCCTCCCACCACAGCCCCCAGTCTCCTCTCTCCCGGCAGCCCAGCTCCTGCCACCACCGCTCCCACACACTGACGGCATCAGGCCTGCACACACCTGCTGATAGCACGAAGTGATTGAGACTGGCACGGGGCACCAACAGTGGGTGCCAGAGGTGGCTGCCAGCCCCGATCACCCCTCAAGAGCAGGGGAGGTGGAGAAGCCCTGAGGAGTGATCAGGGCCTGCAGTCACCGCTCGCACCCACTGACAGAGCCGAGCGATCGGGGCCAGCAACACCAGCAACGGGTGCGAGCGGTGACTCCAGCACAGGCAGCGGGTGCGAGCGGGGCTGGCACTACCAGTAAATGCGAGCACTGGGAGGGACCATTGTGCATGGGAGCAAAGAATTTTAAGTAACCACCAGAGACTTGCCCAGATGACAGCAAACAGCACCCCGCCTTGGTCTGGCACCCCCGCTCACCTGCTCCACCATCCCGCTGCGCATGATGCCTGCCATGTTACATACCTCTGCTGTCTGCTGCCAATGCCCGCCATGTTCCATGCGCCCCCTGGTGGTCAGCACACGTCATAGTGACCGGTTGTTCGGTTATTCAATTGTTCTGCCATTTGGTCTATTTGCATATTAGGGTTTTATATAGAGAGATTATAAGTGTGATGAAAGACTAAAATGTTTGTAAATGTGAATGACATACCAGTTTCATGATCAAATGAAATGGTATCCACATTTTAAAATATTTTTTCTAAAATAGTTGATGAGGCATGATAAGGTATCAGAACAAAAATTTTCCAAGTCAGGGAAATTAGAGCTGAACTACAACTATATGTGTGATTTGAGGCAACTTAAATTTCTGAATCTCATTACCTTTATAAGTAAAATAGGGATAATAGTATTACTTGAAGGTTTGATATAAGGATTGAACTGAATGTACACAGCACCTGCAGCTCATTATAGGTATCTGGTAGGCAAACATTAAATTTTAGCTATTTTTATCATTTATGTAAACTTGTGGGTATAAAGTAGATCTTAATAAAGACCACAGCTAAGAAGAGTCTTGCTAAGCTTAATGTTTCACATTCACTTTCAACATTTTTGTAGCTTCAGGTAATTCAGACACAACAATACTAATCTTTATAACTTGATATTTTTCTATCTTATATGTTAGGTTCTCTCATACATGCAATAATACATGGTATTAATAGTACTTGTGTATTAAATATAAAGACTACAATGAATTAGATTATAAATAAATAATCAATATTTAAATTGGTTGTAATATTTTACAATTTTATCATATTGCTTTTTAAGCAAAAATATATCTACATACAGAAATATAAATATACTATATTTAGACCTTACTTCCTTAGCAAAACCTAACTGAATGTGGATCATAGGCTTAAATATAATGTGTAAAGTTATACAACTGCTAGAAGATAACATTAGAGAAAATCTAGATGAACTTGGTCATTGCAATGACTATATATAGCAGCAAAAATATGATTCATAAAAGAAATAATTGATAAACTGAATTTTATTAAATTAAAAACTTATCTGTGAAATACACTGTTGGAAAATGAGAGATAATCCGTAGACTAGGAGAAAATATTTATAAAGACATATCTGATAAGGAATATTATCCAAAATATACAAAGAACTCTTAAAACTCAACAGTAAGGTAACAAATAATCTGATTAAAGAGTAAACCAAATAAGCACATGAAAAGATGCTTATTTGACAAGGATGTGGAGCAACAGGAAATTTCTTTCATTGCAGGTGGGAATGTAAAATAGTACAGCCACTTTGGAAGATAGTTTGGCAGTATCTTACAAAACTAAATAAATCTTAACATATGATTCATTAATTTTTCTCCTTGAAAGCATACAAGTTGAAAATGGATGTCCACATAAAAACTTGCACACAAATATTTATAGCAGCTTTATTCATAATTGCCAAAATTAAGAAGCAACCATAATGTTCTTCAATAGGCAAATGGATAAATAAACTGTGGTGCAGCCAGATGATAAAATATTATTCAGTGATAAAAAGCAAATGAACTATTGAGTCATGGAAAGGCATGGATGAATTTTAAATACTTATTACTAAGTGAAAGAAGCCAATCCGAAGAAGCTATGTACTGTATATTTCAACTACATGACATTCTGGAAAAGGAAAAATAATGGATACAGTTAAAAAAAATCAGCAGTAGCCCATGGTTGCTCCATGGTTAATCATCAACATACAAACTAAGAGATCACGGTTAGATTCCCAGTCAGGGCACATGCCTGGGTTTTGGGGCTTGATCTCCAGTGGGAGGCAGTGTGGGAGGCAGTACAGGAGGCAGCTGATCAATGATTCTCTTTCATCATTGTTTCTACCTCTCTCTCCCTCTCCCTTCTACTCTGAAATCAATAAAAATATGTTTTTTTTAAAACCCTGTGTTTGCCAAGGAGGAATGAGTAGACAAAGTGCAGAGGATTTTAATGAAGTGAAAATATGCTGTATACTAATACTGCCATGGTGAATACATATAATTATACATTTGTCAAAACCCACAGAATCTACAGCATCCACAGTGGGTCCTAATGTAAACTATGAACTTATGATGATAATATGTATTAATAGAAGTTAATCAATTGTAATAAATGTACCACTCTAGTGGGGGATATTGATAGTGAAGGTGGCTTCACTATCACTTCTTAGGGCCAGCAGATATATGGGGACTCTATCTTCTGGCCAATTTTGCTATGAACCTAAAACTATTCTAAAAATAAAGTTTATTTTAAAAGGAAAATATTGCTCACTTTATAATACTATCTTTTTAGGTTTAAAATGATATAGTCAGTAAAATAATGATCTTAATTTTAGCTTAAAAGCAACTGTAGAGATAAAGTCACTTTAGGTAGAGGTCTTAAAAAGTGTAATAATAAAAATATCTGATTCCACATACTATATGTATGTTAATTCTAACAATTCTTAAATTACGTATTGATTATACAAGAAGTGTGAAATAAATGCAATATCATGAGAACTAATTGTATTGTATTTTCTTTGTCAATGAAATAGAATAGGTATTACATTCTTAATAAATTATGTTTGAAAAATATGGAGTTTTTGTCTGCTATATGTATATGTTATTCAATCCATTGCCACTCAACATTTTTTCTAGCTGTATCTAAAATGTCTTATATGTAATTTTGAGTAAGCTAGAAGTATGTAATCCAATGTAAAGTAACTTAAATGTCTAATTCTTTTCAAAGAAATAGTAAAAGCAGAGTGTCCTACCTAAACACAGAAAAAAAGTATGTGTAACAGCAAGACATACATTTTTATAACAAAGCAGGGTTCCAAATTCTGGCTTTGTTACTCTTACTAATTATATAACGTAAAGCAAATCTCTTAACTCCTTTATTTGTAAAAAGAGAACATTAGAATTGATTAACTGTAGAAGTTTACAATGTGCTGGTATCTTGTATTGTGTTTGCTGTACTATAATACAGGGCATTTTCAAATAAATACTTTCTGAGCCAAAGTACTTCAGAATGCTAGAAATGGGCCGAAATTTGCTATGAAAGTCTTATTTGATGAAAGCACATGTAACATTTAAACTGATCTTATTCTTCCAGAACCATGATTCCTCGGAACTCTATCACTTACTTTCCTATTCTACCATGCGTTGCTATATTAACCTTTGACAGTATGAATCATAAACACGTTGTCACAGGGGCTTATGTGTCTTTGGATTGCTCACAACACCAACTAATTGGATGGAAAAACATTTAACATGCATTCACTAACTGTGATTCCGTCATTGATAACACCATGAATTTATAAGTTGAGAGAGTTTTTTGGCAACAAAATGATTCACTTTGTATATAACATCTGTTCAAGACCTCCATAGCACCAAATATGATGATATGATAATTAAATGCCAAGAAA
Organism: Myotis brandtii; assembly: GCF_000412655.1. Taxonomy (NCBI): domain Eukaryota; kingdom Metazoa; phylum Chordata; class Mammalia; order Chiroptera; family Vespertilionidae; genus Myotis; species Myotis brandtii. The sequence goes on along the minus strand of NW_005367809.1, from coordinate 563,762 downwards.
TTTTACGCAAGTCTAATAATGAGAAAAATGCCTTAATCATTCCCAGATAATCAATTTAGTTACTGGTAGAACCTAAAAGATGTAAGAAGCAAAAAATTGTTTGTGAAAGATCAGATTTGACTTTTTAAAAAAATTCTAAAACAAAAGTACTTTAATTAAAAGTCTACAATTTTAAATAATTTTAATTAAAAATACATGAATGTTTATGTGTATGTGTGTTGTGAATTTTTGTTTGTTTGTTTCCCTTCTTCATTCACTAATCCACTGAAAGATTTTACTAACAGAAGAGTATTTGTCTATTTGATTATATTTTCAAAGCAGCTAGAGGAGAATTTTACACTTGGCAGTCTCCTCTATGTTACATATACATAAGAATAGATATATGTAACCAATATAAATTAATCTTTTTAAAAAACTAAATAGTACAATCTTCTAGTACCATTGATAGAAAATTTTGTTATTACTAAAAATGTAGAAAACATTCTTTCAGATTCACAGCTCACCACTAGTGCTAGAATATAAAAGTTTAGGGTTTGTTGCTTTCTTTAGTTATAAGTTATAAGATTTGGACAATATTCCACAGACTAGCATTTGAGAATACACTGAAAAAATATTAGTTGTGTTTTATAAAACAGGTAATGGTGTCCATTTTTATACGAGACAAAAATTTGTTAAACAATATAATTTTAATAATATATTCACCTTATAATTCAATGATAATCATCTTATTTTTATGTAAGACATTGTTATGATTATAAACCTCAGGTAATATTGTTTCAGGATGTATGGAATTGAAAAGGCAAAAGTAATATTTTAATTGCTTGTCCATTCCCCATTGAATGGATCATTCTTGATATGTCTGCTCACATATAGGATTACTCCACTGAGAAGTAGTTGTACTTGTCTCTTTTTCTATCATAAAAGTGTATCTTATTATGTTACCCCATCTTCTCAAGAAGAAAACTGCAAACACCTGTGCCTGTATGATAAAAGTATTCAGGAAAAAGAAATAGAAAGGAATCCTTAAATTAATTGTAAAATCATTTATCAATTAGCAGTAGATCCAAACTTCTCAAATAGTCAGCATTTTTATGAACATGAATCATTTTCTATGTATAGAACAGTCTCTGATGAGAATTTTGTAGTAAGTCTTATACTTGGTGTACTTTGAGAAGCTTTCTTTGGATATTTATTTGTTTGCTTCTATTTAAAAAAATAATTTTTGTCCAACAATGCTGCAAGTTAGTAGTATTTCTCTTCTTTTAAGAGTGACTTTGATTATACAACTATTAGTTATTTAAGAAAAATAAATAATATAAAATAAATTGCATTATATTGAGACTATAATCAGCTATTCATCTCATTTTTATTAGTTCTCCCCCTACAAAAACTTGTCTATTTATTTATTTGGGCATTCTCCACATAGATAGATGATAGATAG
>NW_005367809.1:537648-562152 GCF_000412655.1 Myotis brandtii | reverse complement strand
TTTGTTATTGCCTGAGCAGCCGCATTTTCGAAGAAGAATGGTCCAATGATGCCTCCAGCCCAAAATCCGCACCAAACAGCGACATGTTGTGGATGCATTTGTTTCTCAACAATCACTCAAGGATATTCTGAACCCCAAATGCAACAATTTTGTCGATTAACCAAGCCATCAAGATGAAAATGTGCCTCATCGAAATTCAGCCACATTTATGCAAAACAGTCATGGAAAATTTCAACAAAAGAGTGCATATGTTCCAGCAAAGCCGTGGAGACCATTTACCCAATATGTATTCCATACATAACCCTATACTGTATACTTTATGAATCAATAAAAAAGTTACAATTTTTAATTATAAACCTGTGTTTTCTATAAAAATTACTTCTTGCATGAATTTTGGGACACCTTTAGATATAGATAGATAGAGATATATACCATCATTTTTAAAAGTTGCATTTTAATAACAAGGGAATATTCAAATCACATTCTTTAATCCTAGATCAAAGTTTAAGCTTTTTAAATTAATTAGGTAAACACATCAACATAACTTAAATGTCAATTAGATGGTACTTCAATTTACTTACTATCTATATGTATAAAAGCCTAAGTGACCGAACAACTGGAATGACTGGAATGACCAGAATGACCAGTCGACCAGTTGCTATAATGTGCACTGACCTCAATGCAGGAGCTGCCCCCTGGTGATCAGTGCGCTCCCACAGCCCAAATCCCACGGCTGGCCAACCTCCTGCGGCCCCTCCCCTGGTAGCCCATCGACCAACCTCCCGCAGCCCCTCCCCCTGGCTGGCCTGGCCTGAGGGATCCCTATTGCTGGCCAGGCCGAGGGACCCCACCCATGGATGAATTCGTGCACCGGGCCTCTAGTTAATAATATTAGAGCAGAGAAAAACACACCTTCTCTCCTCCGTGATATGAGATTAATTCAAGAGGAACAACAGTCATCATTGATATATCCTTTCTTATAAGATTGTAAAAATTATATCCCAGTATGGAAATCAATGGAAGATATCTAAAGAACACTTTCATAAATGTACAGTAGCTATTTTTATGTCAATTTAGTGAAAAAGTATTTATTAAATTGGGATTAGCACAATCTATGTCTAACAGATTGACAGAATTTAATAAATTTTATCTAGCAGGATTATACACTTGTATCCCTATTTAAAATTCAAGATTGTGACATAAATGAGAACTTGCACTGATGTGCAATGAGCAAATTATAATGTCTGCTTAAATCAAGAAAAATGTAGGATAATTAAAAGTCTAATTTATTTTTAGAATGTCCAAGTGTGTAAATAAGGTTGAGGATACTGAATTAGGACTTGGGACTCTCTATCTATCCATTGATTACAGAAACAGACCACATTGACTGTTTAGGTAAATAATCAAACAGGGAATATGATACACTAGCTTTCTCAACTCTCAACTGCTTATAGTGCACCAAATCACATAGGAAAGTTGCCACCATGAATGAAACTTTTAAGTCTTTAAAATCTCTTACCCTTTGGAAACTAATGATTTTTTCATCATTATAAAACATGACTCCCACAAGCTTTTAATCTTGGGGATGTATTTAATTTGGGGGACATATTTACATGACTTTATAAACAACTTTGTTCTGTCTTAATTATGAGTTGAAGAATGAACATTACTACTTCAGGCAATTAACAACGAATAAAGATTTTTTGTAATTTTTTCCCACCCAAAAGAGAAGAATGTTCTTGAGGACATGTCTCTGTCTGCACTCATGGAGTCCTTCCAAGCGTCCTCCAGGCATGGAAATTCCTTAAGTCTTTCTAATACCTTTATGCACTTGATTGGAATCAGAAAATATTGGCAGATACTCTGAGTAGAAGTGCAATAACATGAATGTTGCCCTTGCTTTGTTTTTCTCTTTAAAATGTAACTTTAAAAATCATGCTTTAGAAGGTTTGTTATTTCTACTGTGCTGAATATTTTTAGTGGATAATACATCTAGCATTCCATATGCACACAGATGTCTCCTTCGTGTTATGTACAAATAGAATTCTCACCATTGTCCTTTCCAACTTTGTAAACTAACGGAGAAATTTAGGTTTACAATGAACCTTTTAACACATAATTCTTGATTGTTTTCTATTAACAATTCAATGATTTAAAAGAAAACCTTACTATCATCAACAAATCAACAAACAACAAGTGTGGGTGAGGTTGTGGATAAAAAAGAACCATAGTACACTGCTGGTGGGAATGCAGACTGGTGCAGCCACTGTGGAGAACAGTATGGAGTTTCCTCAAAAAATTAAAAATGGAATGCCCATTTGACCCAGTAATCCCACTTCTTGGAATATACCCTAAGAAACCTGAAACACCAATCAGAAAGGATATATGCACCCCTATGCACAATTTACCATAGCTAAGATTTGGAAACAGCCTAAGTGCCCATCAGCAGATAAGCAGATAAAAAAAAAAGTATGGTACATTTACACAATGGAATACTGCGCGACAATAAAGAAGAAAGATCTCTTACCATTTGCAACAGCATGGATGGACCTGGAGAATATTATGCTTCATGAAATAAGCCAGTCAGAGAAGGATAAGTACCACATGATTTCACTCATATGTGGAATCTAATGAACCAAATAAACTGATGATAAAAATAGACCCAGAGACACAGAAGGATGAACAGACTGTTGAACCTCAGAGAGAATGCACAGGAGGGTAGCTGGGAAGAGATCAACCAATGAATTTGTATGCATATATGCATAACCCATGGACACAGAAAATGGGCTGGTGAGGGCCAGGAGGGGGCTGGGACGGGAGCGGCCTGGAAGAGGTAATGGTGGAAAAAGAGGACCTATGTAATTCTTTCAACAATAAATATTTTTTAAAAATAAATGAATGTATAAAAATAAAAGAAAACCTTAGTGATATGATAACAATAGATTTCTACTTAGTCTTCACATCATGCAGCAAAGGCCCCTACTATGTTCGTCAACAGGAACTCTCAGTCAAAATCAAAGAAATAATATATTCTCCTATTAGAGCAGATAGTTGAGTGTTGAAAATCAAAACATTTAATAGAACATTCAGGAATCACCAAAATAGAGCTAACTAAAATAGAGAAATTTCTTCCTAATAAGAAATAGGTTCTTTCCTAACCTTGTTCATGGATTTGCCTGGTGTTCAAAAAATAAACTAGGTTACCTTGATTAACCCCATTTTGCTTTGTGAAAATCTGCTGCATGGTTGATTGTATAATCACAAAGAAGAAAAATAAATAATTTCCATTTGTGGTGAGTGGGCACATGGTTGTCTGGAAAAGGAGAACTGCTGGTCAGACTTTAAGTTTAGCTCTGTGTCAGTCACACCTAGACATTGAATGGCCTTTTTACAGATGGTGAACAAGATGATTCTGTGTGGATGACAACAAGCAGAAATCTCGTTTTGCATTTGTATGTGTGCATATGTGTATGTGAGTGTATGTGTCAATCCTGACTTGATTGGATTACAGATCAGATTAATTGAAGAAAGTACATTTAAAAAGAGGGTTTTCATTTTAGTTTTATTGTAGTGAGCGGTATTTTTAATTTTCTTAAAAGGCACCCAAGAATAATTACCTTTGTGAACCAAAAATATACAAAACTGTACAGAATAAATAGTTCATAGAAATCTAGCTATACTTTCTTGTAAAATAAAGCTACATTGTGCCACTCTTGAGGCAACTTAAACCACTTACCTTCAGAAGTGCCTTTTGCAACTAATTTATGGCAACTATCATTATACATCAATAAAAATATAATTACACATTTTCCTATTTGTTTTACACCTGTGAATTACTTGCCACAAGAAACATATTTCTATCATGGTCATTCAAATTTACAAAGGATCAATGCTATAAAGGAAACTAAACTTCATATATGCACTAATCATATTTACAGTTGAATATCAGTAGCATTTTAAAATTATTCCAAGAATAAGAATTAAACTTTGAGCACAAATGACATACCTTAGTTCACAGCAGCATTTACAGTAAGATTGTCCACACAGGGTGTGCAGAAAACCCAAAAAGTTTGCTTATTCATTCCACCTGTAATACTAATCATTCTTAATTTTAAATTCAGAAAGCATAGTCGGGGCATTTTTTTTAATCTGCAAATTGGCTCACTCATAGCCCATATAATTTGACCCTCTATATTTTTCTTTACCTATTACTATTTGTAACTTTAAAGATCCAGTTCCTTTTGCCTTTACTGTAATAAAATCAGATGCATTTGATAATGTACATTTGTTCAGTACATATACTGGTTATATAAACAATATATTCCTTACATATTATAACTACATATACAGGTATAATTTTAAAATGACAAAATCCAATTCTCTTCAATCCACAAGTAAAGTAATTCAAGAAAATTGTGGTTACTCAAATAGTCAATCCTTTTAGATGAGTAAGAGGACTTCTGTGAAACACTTTAAAGTATGTGGAGAAATATTACTATCATCCTTGAATGATTTACATGCAAGGATTTGTTTTGTTGGGGACAGACAAAATTACCAAAAGACAATGCAATGGCTTCTCCCATTGATCCCTGAGTTTCTTTCTTTTTTTTCCCATAGAAATACTGCTGTGCTTAAATTCTGACTGATGACACACTCATTTAAGGCACTTTATTTTACAAGATTTCGACTTAAGACAGAATCACAGCATTTCTGAAAAAGCCTTCAAACTCTCCATCTATGTTTGCTGCTCCAGGACTTCTAAGTAGTCAGGTTCAGCATGTAAGTTAGCTTTGAGCTCAAAATATTCATTTTTAGTCTGTTCCACTAATACCTTCCTTGGCCTTGAGTACATTAATGTCTCCATTAATTTTAACTCTTCGTGGGCTCCTGGATAATGTACCTCCATATCAGGCTTGAGTTGAGCAATGTTTTTCTTCAGGTATTCCGTGATTCCCAGTTGCTGAAGTTCTCTTTCCTTCTCTAATATGTTCCTATATAATGAACTGGCATCTTGGAAGGATAAAAATTCAGTCGATTGGTCCGTGGTTCTGTATTTCATATTTGACCCTGTGAGTGGTGAATGGTTTTCCCGTTCTAGAAGACTTCTTTGGAGATGTTTTGCATCACTTCCCTCTTTCTCATTCTTTTCTTCTTCCGCTTCCAAATGCTTTGGACCAAAGGATGGACTTCTGTAGACATGAACCATGGGGCTCACGATGTGCGGTTCAAAGAGTGATGCAGTGGGTCTTTCAGTGGTGTGGTGAGTTGTTTTATGGCCATACATACTATATTGAAGATGGACGGGACTGCTGTCTCTGATCTGCTCATCTGCTTGTTTCTTTTTGTATCTTCTCCTGCGGTGGAGAACAAGAACCACTATCCCTGCAGCGCAGAACACAATAGTTATGAACACAATCAGCAGCCCTAATATTAAAACAGATAGTGGTACAGCATCGGTAAGCGATCTTAAAATAGTATCGGCTGTAGGAGTACTGACAATTGCATAACTAGTCTGAGTTGGCAGGGATGGGTTATTGACCAAACCTGGGCAAAGAAGTTCACTATTTAATGCTTTTAATTCCTTCTTGGAGAGGTGCTCTGGAGACGTGCAAAGGATGTCATCTGTCACTGTGTTCTTACTTAACTTTTGTATCCATTGCTGCAACCCAACAAGGTCACAGGAGCAATCCCAGGGGTTGTCTTCGAGGTCAATCTGGATCAGTGAATCAAGGTCATCCAAGATATTACTCACAGGTAGATGAGTAAAGTGGTTCGTTTTAAGATTTATCCTTGTTAGCGGAACATCTGAAAATATATGTGGTGGTAAAACTTGTAACAGATTGTTATTTAAATACAGGACTCTAAGTTTAGGCATTGGGTTAAAGGTTTCTGGTAATATTTCCTTAATTGCATTATATTCAAGATATAAGTACTCAAGATTGTGAAGACCAAGGAACATGGCTCTACTTAATTTGGTCAGATGGTTACCATTTAAATAGAGCTTCTGTAGTCTTGTTAGATTCATAAATGATCCTTCTTCAAGAACCTCAATATGATTGTTTCCCAAATGAAGCATTTCCAGAGTGCCATATTCCACCAGATCAGACTTCATTAATGTATGAATAATATTTGCCGCTAAAATAAGCTTTCTAGGATCTTGTGGAGGAGGTTTTAGATCCGATATACTCTCAATATTGCGTTCTTGACAGTGTATTAGAAGTCCTGATGGGGACAGTACTTTGCAGTTACAAGGAATAGGACAGTAGGGTCCTGGAAGCTGAGTGGATGGCTTTGTAATATACGGTATCAAACCCGGTGCTTTGGTGGGTGGTTTTAAAGGGGATGTGGTCTTGATTAACATGCGGCCATCACTTATTGAAGATGTTACTGCCAGATGTAATGATCCTGAAGGGTCCTCATGTTCTTCATACACTGGTGGAGTGGGGCAAATCGATTCCTTTTTCAGTCGGCTTAGTATGCTTCCTTTGAACACTGGAGGGCTGTTGCACACAACATCACCAATTATAGACTGTGGAGGCATGTTTTCCAACCAAATTTTCAGCTGCAGTAAGTCACAATTGCAGGCCCATTTGTTGTCCTCCAGCTGGAGATCTAATATTCTGCCGATGTGTTCTAGAAAACCAACATAAGGCAACGTCTGCAACTGATTTCCACGAAGATCTAGATGGGTTAAAGGAACAAATCGAAATATGTTTGCAGGAAGACTCTCAATAGCATTGTCATTTAAAATTAACACTTTAAGCCTGTTGAGCTTGCTAAAGGCACTTGGTTCGATCACTGTAATAAAGTTGTTATCTGCTTGTAGGAACTCCAGATTTTCCAGTCCATGGAAGGTGTCCTCTTTAAGAATTTCTAAAGAATTGTGGTTGATATGGAGTTGCTTTAGAAGGTCAAGGCCATTAAATGCACCACTCTCAATATCTGCAATGTTGTTAAATCCAAGGTGTATTGAGACAGCATTCCTAAGCCCAGAAAAGTCATTTGTGTGGAGCATTGTCAAGCCATTATTTAATAAACTTAAGTGGAAAGGTCGTGATGGTGGCACACTTATTTGAGATAGCGTCTTGATACCTTTTTCTTCACAGTTTATTAAAATTGTGCCATCTTTTTCCTCACAATTGCAAAGAGAATCACAAGAATCTCTGGCCGAGGACCCTGTAGACTGGGACTGTGAAGACATATAGGCAAGGAGAGATGAATATAAGAGATGAATCCACAGCTTCATGTTGTCATGTGATGGGATCTAATTCTGCAAAATAAAATGCAATAACAATGGGGTTTAGTGGGCAGGAGCAGGGAGGAGAAGAATCTGACATTCTCAAAAAGACAGGTTTTCCTCTACGAAGAAAAACATTGATTACTGTGAAAATGCAAATACTTTGCTGCATCGACACTGTCTTTTACTTTTTCCTAATGTGATGGCAGGTGTGCGTTAATTTACTTTTAACTTACATTGTGATCAAAGTATAAAATGTAAGTGAAGGAGAATTTAAAATATTATATCACCAGTTGTGTTCACATCTGCCAAATGAACTGCATTTCTACAGATCACAGGGGTGTTGGCTAACTGGACCACTGCTTTCTTGATATACTGCAATGGTGTATATTTGAGACAACCTTGATGTTTTTTTAACCACAAAGTACGTGAATCTGAGGCCAAAGGATTAAAGGAAAAGATAAATATGTAGGTATTAGGCAAAATCAGAGAACTGTAGAGAATTTTAAAATGATAGAAAAAAGGTATTATATATGTATACATGCATTATACATATTTTTATTCATATTTTTGAACTTGATGTCACAATATAGCATCTAATAATGTGTCTATGCTTTAACCTGCTTTGATTTTGGCTCAATATACTTAATAATTTCATTAGTTATTTTAAAATATTGAGGAAATATGTCTCTGACCATGTAATAAACTGGAACATTATAAAAAGAAGTTTGTTTTAACCATGCTGTCTAGGGTACTTTGTACCAGCCTGCTAGTATTAGGTATGTATGATTAAGAGTGCCCATTCAAATTTCACTTCAGTCACACTTTATATTGAATTTCTAGACTTAGAATATTTTCTGCTACTTTAAATTCTGTTATAAATGAGGTTAATATCATGAAACTAAAGAAGGAAAACTGATCTTTAGCACACATCTCTGGCTATTATAAAGGAATAAACAATGCCTCATATAAACTTCCAGCAAATGACTTCCTAATGAAGTCTTGAAACAGGCTTTAGGGCACTGAATGTCATCACATAATTAAGCAGTTAATTTCTTCTATTATAAGGCTGAAAGTCACAAACAATGAACTCTGAAACAAACTGCATTATACTAAAATATGTGAGAATATCTCTAATTTTCTAAATAAATAATGACAGTTCTCAATAACAACATCACATATTCTAGCTCCTAAAACATTTAAAATATGCATCTGAAAGAGCAATTTTTAATAGTGATTCTAACTCTGGAATGACAGTAGCGACAAGGTAAATGCATGACTTGAATTGTATCTAAGTGTATCCCCTTCCTTTCACTATTGTACCTTAAATTTATATAAACCAACTTGAAAGGTAAACAAACACCACATCTTAAAACTAGTCAACTTCTCAAAATTGTAACTGCTTTAGTTTTTTCTGGATGGAATGCATATTGTAACTTTGAATCTAATTAAAATTCACAATCAGATAAAACATCCCAGATCCCAATCAATACGCCTGAAAATAAACTTTTATTCCAAGAAAATGCATTGTTTTATTGAAAACATATATAGTATGAAGTTTCTGAAAGGTCAAATGTAACCAAAGAAACAAAACAACATAGTGCCTTTCCATACAAAGGAAAAGTTAGCAGACAACATATCCAAAGGAAAATAGTTTAATTTTAAACAGCTCTGAGAACTGTGCTTAGAATCAAGGAGTTTGCAGTTGGGGGTTTTAACTTGTGGATTGGCTTCCACAAACACTAAAAGTACTTCTCCCTAGATTCCCAAGAAAGAATACTATTCATTTTACCAGGCATAGCTTCTTTAAAAAAGAGTAAATAACTTCCAGATGAAAAATATCTCATGCCTTTTTCATCTTAAATGCATTTTATGCTCTTCAAACTATCCTAGAAAACAATATCTAATCATTTCGGAAATACATACAAATGTGAAGAGTGATTCTATATTGACAATATCTGATTCAATGTTAAGGAGTTCAAAAATCTCCATTCACATGTTTTCAGAAAACACTGTTAAGTCAGGAAATAATAAAAGTAGCATACAAAACACAAAGAATCCTTTAATATTCCGCTTATGTTTGAAGTTCAACAGTGGCATTTGGAAGTGATCTTTATTTCCCAGAAAGCACACATATTTGATGTCCAATAGCAAACTGCATGCTGTAAAAATTATAGTGGCATATTATTTTATTTGTTCTTTCTCTACAGCCAGCTGTTGGACTAAATGTCTGCTGCTCAGAGAAAACAGGCATCTGCTACAGCATTAGCTGTGCCAATGAGCAAGAATGAAACTGGATATCCTTTCATGCAAAGTTATATTTTTCAAAAGGGCAAACATATACATTTCAATCACGTTAGGGTAATGAAAAACTAGGTATCGCAAAAGCCTGGAAACATTCATCTTACCTGTAAAGCAGAGACTCTTCCTGACGTTATCTGTAATGCACAGCTGGAAGAGATGTTCAAAGTCAATTCAGTTTCTTTATTAAAAAGAAAACACTAACCACCGTGTACTTTCTTCTCAAATATCACTTTGGGGCAAGTCCCATCACTTTATAAAGTGAAAGCCTCTGGTCAGAGACAAAGTGCTGAGCAGCTCATTGCAAATATTTCTAGCAGAGTGCCTGCTAGATCATCCTGAAGCAGTTGTCCTTTTCTTCCCCAATTAAAATTCAGGGCATACTTCCCAGCTATGCTGACTTTTTTTGCATATAGTTAACCATTTGCGAGCTGCCGAACGCAGTCAATAAACAAGATGTTTGGCAGAGCCGGGACTGATCACTCTCGCTTTCTGAGGTTGTAGATCCAAGCTGCAGCAATGTTCTCTGTCCTCCCTTTCTAGTCTTTCTTGTTAGCTCAGTGTGTTATTAGTCAGATTGCCAAGGGCTGGGAGGTAGGCGTAAATAAAGAGACTTCTTGGCTTTTGACTCAGCCTTTAAGCCCTTCCCCACCAGAGCGCTCTAATCTGCCAGTGTCATTTAACACAGGAGGCAGCTCCACCTTGGGACTGCTCAACTCCTCCTCTTTCTGCAAATGGTCTTTCCACTCCCTTTTCATACCAAATATAGTGCAAGGAAATGTTGATGCAAAATAATGACATGTCATTTGGAATGTCTCAGATTATTTTGTGTTATGTAGGAAGTTAAAGAATACATTAGGTTGCATTTTCATCTGGCACACTACTGTGCTGTTTGCACACACGTGTGCAGAAAAACAGCACACAATGCTGCCTGGGGAATAGTGGCTTCAGTTTTATTTTGAAACTGTGCATGAAATAAATTCTAAAAGATTCCCATGAACTGCTTTCTTGCAATATTTGCATTTTCATAGTCACCCTTTTAACATTTTTTGAAAGCCTCATGCCAGTGACTAAAAGTTTTATACTTCATTATTTCTTCCCCTACAGCTAAGATTCAATGATGAGACTAGAAATAAGGTTCTTTTTCAGTTAAGATAATATTTATTTGGAATGGAAATATGATTATTGTAAATTACACTCAAGAATCTTTATTGCAAATGGTTGACATTCATCAAACACAGCTTACCACTCTCAAAAATATAAAATTACAACTTTTTAGATACAGTAAAACAAGTTAAATGAATACATAGAAATGAAAATACCCTGATTTTTTATGGTACTAGGTCAGAAAGCATATTTTCCCTAAAATGGTTCTATTTAAAAGTTACTCATTTCTTCAACTCTTAAAAGTTTCTGAATCATCACTAATAAAACTCTCAACTGTCAGAGTCCTTATTTCCCCAAATGCCTATGTTTTAAAAAGCATTCCTCTTTACCTGCATTCCAAGTACCTGCACTTTTTCATATCCAAAATGAATATACTCGATACCATCATTTATTTTAAAACAATCTGTGTTTAGATACATTCTTGTTTATAATTAGAGTCTACCTATACAATATTAGGTCTCATTTCAGAAAAAGCTACTTTTAAGAAAGAGGTTTTATGCAGGTTAAATCATCAAAATGGAAGAAAATTAGATTGGATCATTACCTAATCACAGCTATATGTAGGAACTCAAATCCCTAAAGTTTTCATATCCTTAGTGTGGAACAGTTGTTTTAAAATTAAGGATTTTGATGCAATTATTAACATTCCATCTTTCCTTTTTATATTATATTCTCTCAGTCATTAAGATCCTCATTTATTTTAAAAACATTGTATGCTTTAAGATGAAATAGAGATTATAATACAGATGAAGAAGTGGGGAAAGAGAAGAAAAATGAGGAATAAGAAAATAAAGGGAATAAGAAATAATAGAGGCAAGGAATCAATCTCAGGCACAGTTTGCTGCCAGCTGATGACGATGTCAACTAAAATGAACCTATTAATGTAGGTAAATAGTGACAAAATAGAATCAATGGGGAGAAAAAAGAACTAGAATAATCCCTTCCAACACCATAGATATAATTCTTCAAAGGTATTTCTTTAGGTTTCGGAGGCAAAATCACAGGAGAAATATTTTTGAAGTATAGTTTGTGGAGGAATGTTGTTCAAAGAGACATGTGGGACAAAAGGAGCTACACTCCTTACAGATTTATGCAAGTTTCTCTCATTTTTTTCCAATTGGAACATGTGTCTATATTATCCATAATTTACACCTAGCAGATATTTGAAGTTATTTATCTTGTATCCCTTGCTTACATATTGCATATTATCTCTTTTGTGCATAATTACTAATTAATTACTCAATAGTAAGAAGAGAAGTGACAAACAAGCCATTTATTTTTATTTTTTAAATATTATTGATTTTGTATCCCTTGCTTACATATTGCATATTATCTCTTTTGTGCATAATTACTAATTAATTACTCAATAGTAAGAAGAGAAGTGACAAACAAGCCATTTATTTTTATTTTTTAAATATATTTTATTGATTTTTTACAGAGAGGAAGGGAGATGGATAGAGAGTTAGAAACATCGATGAGAGAGAAACATCGATTAGCCGCCTCCTGTACACCTCCTACTGGGGATGTGCCCACAACCAAGGTACGTGTCCTTGACCAGAATCAAACCTGGGACCTTTCAGTCCGCAGGCCACTGAGCCAAACCGGCTAGGGCAAGCCATTTCTTTTTATTGTTTACCTTTTCTGAAAGTTCTGGGTAGGAACATAAAAAATGGATATGTGCAGAATTGTTATTTGAGGAGCCTTCTGTAACTTAACTCGAAGGAGTAATGTTGATAATGAATTACTCAGCATTATCTCAAACTTAGTAAAGTATATAACTTAGCACATTCAAAATAATTATGACTACAGGACTGTTCTCTATGTTTGGTTAGGTGCAATTCCTCATTGTTTCACTAAATCATCATGCCACTATTCTTTCAAAACGCTTATGGCAGAATGTTAATGGTGGTTGGAGAACGTTTATTTTAACATTGTTTTTCATTTCCAATTATTACATTAAAAAGCACCTTCCCTTTGTAGCTTCCTCAAAGTTTTAATAATAAATTTATCAAGTAATCATAACAAAATACTACTTTTCACATAATTTACCCCCAGCGACTCCATCTTTTAAGGTGTTAAAAAGTAATCGATTATTTTTAACCACATCCTCTAAGCTATGTGTTATTGTGACTTTTAACTGTTTTTTAGAATGTGCACCTTAAAGGGGAAACATAAAAGTATCTAATTTCATTGAAGAACACCAAGTGGTCAGAAGAAATAAACCCATCTCTGTTAGTCATGTCAGAGCAGCAGCATATGTAGGGCAGCACGGAGCATTCTGCGTGGGGGGTTAGGAGGCTGTCTTCCCTTCCCTGCTTACATAGATGGGGGGAGGCAGTCATTTTACACATCCAATGACAATAAAGGCCGGATGGAATAATGTTTTATGACATTTGTTGGACAAAGCCTATGGGACAAATAATACAAAAAGACCAAGACTAAGCACTGGACAGAGGAAAGAAGACAATTAAACAACGAAAAGAGATTTATTCATTCCGTATAGAGCTAGTTCTACCTCAGAGCATCTGTCCACATTTAAGAGGTATAGTGAAGACATATGTCAGATTGGTTTTGACTTAAGAATCTGGAAGGCTTGAAGAGAGAAGAAGCCTTTGCACCCTCTGTGGTGTAGACTGAGGGATATTTAAATACTCTGAAGGTGGAAAGCATAACAGGATGACCTTTTGGTGGGTAATAATTCTATAGGTGGATTTTAAATATTCACCAGTGATTTTATTCTTTGAAAAAGGCATTTAAACACAGAAATAATCCTAAATCAATGTTACTTTTTAAGTATCTATATAATCATTTAAAAGAAATACTCAACACATATCACTGGGAAATAACTATTATTGTGGGCTCTGTCTGCTCCATATTATTAGGGAATTAGCTGAAACTCATGATAATGCTATTAAATTGAATATAACAGACAATCTGCAAATCATGTCTAAATTTATAGTTATAGAGGAATCTTGTGTACTAATTTTTTAAACATTACTATAGGCATTTTTCCTTTTCTTATTTCAAACTAAAAGCTTTCTTTAAACTTGTATATACTTTTAAAAAAGTATACCTGTTTCATTATAAAACTCTAAAATCAGTTCAAAAGACATAAGAAAAGTAAAATTCACTCACAATTTCCTAGCTTAAATTCAACTCAAGTATTTATTTTCTATTCCAATGCTGCCTAGTGTATACAAAAATAATAGATCCTATAAAATAATTGTTAATCTTTGAAAAATAATGGGGTAAAATCTGATTGAAATACATCATTAGATTTTTATAAATCACATTCATAGGAAATGGTAACAAAACAATGTTACCTTTTATCTATCACAATGCCATTCTCTACAGTAAACTTTAATTTTATCCTCAAATCTGGAATGTAGGGTTCTCATCCACTCGGAAAGAAGCCTAAAACCCTATGTTGGCATTTCTTTCTTTCTTTTTTTTTTTTTTGGAGGGGGGAGGGGGTGTTCTGTTAGAGTAAGATCACAATCATTATGAATGACTTGACTTCTGACAATAACATGCAATTTACTAAAGGACAATTACCTGTGTATGTGGAAGAACAGAAGATATTCCAACGGTTTAGCAATAACATCTCTGTATCTGAGAACATTTGCACATGTTCATCATGAATAATGACTTTCAGTGAAAAGTTTATGCATTTTAAAAAGACTTTATTGGCAGATATAGTATTTTATATAGTCACACGTGAATAGGTGTTTAGGAAACTTGCCTTTCACATTAAACTTCAATAAAAAGGTTAATGCATTATTTGAATCTTATGGTTTCCTTCATACTCAATTTGATCTCAGATCAAAGGTATAAAACTAATAATGGAATTGCCTTATTC
Organism: Myotis brandtii; assembly: GCF_000412655.1. NCBI lineage: Eukaryota > Metazoa > Chordata > Mammalia > Chiroptera > Vespertilionidae > Myotis > Myotis brandtii. The sequence continues at coordinate 547,588 of NW_005367809.1, read as the reverse complement.
TGAAAGAGGTCTTACAATAAAACTTCCTCTTTTAATTCGAAATCTGTTGACACAAAGAAACTCTCTAATACCATTGTTTAACCTGGCAAAACCTAAAACAAAACAAAAACTCTCTCCTTGAAGCTTGGATTATTAGCTGTCTGTCTTCATATAAAGTATATTTGAGATTTCATAGAATCCCCTACTTCAAATGGATGCCTAAGAAAACTATTTTTTTAAAAACCCTACAAAATGTTGATGAATATTTTCATAGTGAATAATGAACAGTGTGCAAGAAAACAAAGTCCATAATGTCAGACCGTGAGTTATTTTCATTGTAAAGACTCCTTGAGGGAAGGCTAGTATATATTTTGTATTTTTTCCCCATAGTACTACAGAATGAGTTGCACATAGAAAACAGTCAAATAAATAGTCATTCAAGATAAATTGTTTCTTTGTGTGTTCTCACTATGGTATAACCTCAGGACATTTCCTTACTAGTTCTTAGGAATGTATAGAGATGAACACTTTTTAAAAAATTGTATCCATATAACAAAAAACATGTTAAAGACCAATATTGAAAACTGAAAATTAATTATTAATTCCCTGGATCTTTCCAAATCTATAATAATAAAAACGTAATATGCCAATTAGACCAGACGGCTGAACGACCTTCCAGACTACTTTCTGGATGAAGCTAGGGCTGCAAGGGCTGAGGCAAGCCACAGCTGTGAGGGCCAAGCCTCTTGCACGAATTTTGTGCATCGGGTCTCTAGTGTTGTTATAAAGAGTTATTAATGGACACAGCCAATAGGGTGATGAAGGCTTGGAGTGGAGGGTGGGGGTGGGCTAGAAGCAGTCAATGGGGGAAAAGAGGGACATATGTAATACTTTCAACAACAAAGATTTAAAGATAAAAATAAATAAAAATTTATTATAATGCAATCTGTGTGACTAAATATTTTGTATTCAGATAATTAGCAATAATGGTAACTAAATACCACTAATCAAATAGGCATAATAGACTATCAGCTTGGTGGCTCACCTGTAGGAGATTTTAAAACCCTTATGCCTTTCTATTGCCAGTCACAATTCAGACATTATTGTCTTCCCCTATCACCTATAGCTGTGTCACTAAGGAAGCAAACTTTTTAAATACCTTTAATATTATAATTAGTATATTGAAACATTTTTATTTTGTTCTTTCTGTTTGTTTGTTTTTTTTGTTGTTAATCCTCACTTGAGGATATTTTTTCCATTGATTTTATAGAGAGTGTAAGGGAGGGGGAGAAACAGAGAGAAGCATCAATGTGAGAGAGACATGTCAATTGGTTGCCCACCCCCCCACATACCCCCACTGGAGCCAGGGATTGAGCCTGCAACTGAGGTAGATGTCCTTAACCAAAATAAAACCCATGACTCTTCAGTTCATGGGCCGATGCTCGAACCATTGAGCAAACCAGCTAGGGTTATTTAACCATTTTGTTAAAACATTGCAGTTGGTGTATTATTTTAACAAGATAAAGTAGGAAATATCATGACCATAAATATTATATGTATGTGTGTGTGTGTGTGTGTGTATATATATAATATATATATATATATGTATATACACACTAGAGGCCCAGTGCACGAATTCATGCATGGATTGGGTCAGGCCGGCCCACCCCAGTTGGGGCCAATTGGGCCAGGCTGGCCAGGGGGAGGGGCCACAGGTGGTTGGCCAGGCTGCTTCACCCCTGATCAGGGTGTGGGGGTGATCAGGGGCAGGGCCGGCCATGGGGAGGGACCGCGTGCAGTTGGCAGGCCGGCCCCATCCCCTGGTTGAACTCCAGGTCAAGGGAACAATTTGCATATTAGACTTTTATTATATAGGATATGTAATTATTCTTTAAGATTATCCATATGGAGAACATCTGCACATAGTGAAATAAAAGTACTAACTTTTTCAATCTAAAACTGATTAGTTGGCAAGAAAATTTAAGTACCAAACTTTACATTCAATTGGATAGAAATAAAAGCATTTGTTGCCACTGAATTTATGTTATGTAAAGAAAGAAAATAACTGGCAAGGTACACATGCTTGTTGAGAAATATAAGTGAACTGTTCCACAGAAGACTAAGTTATGTTTCATTTTTTAAATTGATAACAATGAAATTAATTTAAAAAGACATGCATTGAACTATATTACTGTCAGCACAGTAATATTAATATTAACCAAGAAAGTGAATAAATCATTAGTGACTAATTTCACTAGGTAATGTTGGCTTTTTTTGTTAATAGAAATCTTGCTAAAAATCTCCACCACCACCCCCCGCCCCCCCAAAAAAGGAAATACTACGTTTTGGTATATAACATTTTTAAAAGTATTATGTAACTTAGAGAATGAACTTTTCAATTATAAATAATTCACTCATGTACCCAAAGAAAACTATTTCTTCCAAATTAATCTATATTAAATATGCAAAAATTCATTTATACCATACCTATACACCTACGTAAAAATAGATATGGATGCTTTTGTGACATAACCATCCATTTGAAGATTTTACTGTGTACATTTTACCTACATTATTCTCCAATATCTCTCCTGGGATAATTGGGCTTCTTTATGGCATATCTTAAAAGTGTATATATCCTATATAATACTACTTTGTATATTGTGTGTTTAAGAAATAAGGCAGTACAATCTATAATGATATATAATAAGACCATTGATATATAAGTAATAAATACTAATGAAATAATAACACAGAAAATTCTACCAAAAACTAACATCTAATGATGAAATGACTATAATGTCATTCCTGCTTAAATGGAGATATCTGTTGTTTTGGGGGTAGAGGTGGAGAAAGGGAACTCTGCAGGAGGAAATATCAAATTAAGAATATACCAGATCAGATTTTTCTGGGCAATAAAAAATAAAATTAAATCCTCATAAAATCCTCATTAAAACATTTGAACTAAGAAGTACTTGCAATTTCTTTACCCTCAAACAGTGTTAAGTTTGAAGTCACATGACTACAGTAAAACAAATACTCCTCTAAACACTTTGCATCCTTTTCTTTGACTAATTATAATCAAGTGGACATTGCTAACAAATAATTTCTCATTTTTATTTGTAACTCAAACATACTAAATCTTAGGAAACAGTGACTTTCAGATATGTCACAGTTTTAAACAATTATTCAGCAGTAAAACAATTTTTAAAACATAGCTTATCTATCCTAAAATATGAAGCAATTCAAAATTGCACTTACCTGCTCTTCCTTCCTATACATAGACACACAGACTTTTCAAAAATATTACAAATCTTTGCTACTAGTAGAAATCATTGCTTAATAATCCACGATTTGGGGGTAAGAAAAATGGAAATAAGACTTTTCAATCTAAAGTTAACCTTGAATATTAGTATAATGTTAATATATGAATCATTCTTAAAACCGCCCTTCGTTTCAGGCTTTCTCACTCTTTTAGCCCCCTCTAGTGGATGTTTTTAAATCTTCACAACTGAAATAGCTGGGGACTTTGAGAACTGTCCAAATTTTGTTCTAAATATGTAGATTCTGTGTGCAGTTGTTCTATCATTGGCCCACAATTATTAATATGGTTCGTTAAAAGTTTATTTTAAGAAGAAACTCACCAAATTTGAGCATGATTATAAGCAAAGTATTACAAATTATTTTATTTTAAGAATAACACAATCTCCATTATTATTATCCATAATATTCTTGCAAAGGATTATAAAGTTTTTCAAATTAAAAAAGAGAATTCTGAAGTTATTCATTAGAGTCCAAATAGCTTAGTTTTTAATTTTTTACCTTCTATGTTTATTTAATAATAATAATAAATAACATATAACTGTGACCACCCCCCATGTTTACAACTACTATAGTCACTCTATACTTAGTAACACATTTATTTTTGGAACAAACTTATGAAGTAACAACTACTACAATAAGAGAATTGGAGCATAATTATAATATTGTATATCCAATGTTATGTAACTAATAAAAGCAGAGTCTATATTTTAACTGATTCATTTAACTCTGGCATCAGAATTTGTTTATTCACAGATATTGCCATTTGGAACAAAATATTTTAATAATTGGATACAATTTATTAATATCACGTTTTAGTTTTATATATAAGAGGAATAAATTTTAAAATAACATTTGGTTGTCTTTTTGAATAAAAATATACTTTTTAAAACATTTTATTCAACATGTAACTATTAAGGAAAATTATGGACAAAACATTGCATTAGTTAAAAACACAAAAATAAATTCTTTATATTTATACACACATATATTTACATATGGGTCGTGCACATTTAGATACAGGTTTCCCCCACTATCTGAAAGTACAGCTTCCTAGGAAACCTTTCATAAGCCAAATGCTGTAAAGCGAAAAAGCAATTACCTTTATCTATATGGAAAAATGTTTGAGCATCGCCAAAACAAGCAAAACAAAAATCTCTATTAGGATTTTCTAATACCTTAGGACACGTCTTGCTAATGGATGCACAAAACGAATTGCGATGAAGCACAGATGCTCACAGGCCGAGTTCAAAGCTTTGGTGCTTGATGCGGAGACACTGAGTGCAGTTCCAGGGAAGGAGCTTGGCAGTGTGCACCCTCACTGCTGGGGGTGCACACTGCCTCCATAAAGGCTCGCTGCAAAACAAACACCAGTGCCCTTCCTTTGAACTAGAAAGAGTACAACTATCTAATAAATATACTTGAAAATACATCACCCGTTTGCTGTGATTTTGTTACAAGTTAGTAATGTTTTAATATATGGGACATCTATAATAATAAAAGTGTAATATGCTAATTAGACTGAATGTCCTTCCAGATGAAGCAGGGCTGTGAGGGATACCCGCTCCCAGGTACCAGAGGGAAGCCGGTGCCGGCAGCGGGGGAAGGAAGGCCTACTCTTGCACGGATTTCGTGCATTAGGCCTCTAGTTTGAAATAAATGAGTAACATACAAATGTTACCTTTAGCTTTATAATTAAAATATGCATCCTTACAAATGATAATGCATATATTCAGAAAAAAAAACCGCCATCATCTTCCAGAAGACTGCTTTTTATCTTATGTTCCTATGTTGTCACTGATAATCAGGTTATCTCCCCAGTAACTTGAATCTCAATCCTTAGAACCTCTCTCTTTTGAATAACTACAATGTTCAATTGTTTCCAAATCCTAATTTTTTCACCTAAATATTTATTCTTTGTCCATTGGTTTTGTATTGTACCAGCATTGTTTATTGAGTAGGTTTTATATTTCTACTTGTATATCCTCACTATTATATTTCTGTATCAATTTTTTTCCACTAATAGGTGCTACACATCGCTACAGTTTTTATGTTCTGAGCCTGTTTCTCTGCCGTTCACACATTGGCAATGGAATAATTGAATTCTTCTTCTTTTTTAAGCTTTGACTCTCCTAATTGCTCAGAAACAGACTTTTTCTACTTATCTCTCTGTTTCCTTCAATCTCCTCTTTTCCCATTCATGAAAATAATCCCCTACTATCTAGGCATTAAATACCAACAACTCTATAAAGGATATATTATTGTTATCTTCATTTTACAGATAAGGAAAGTGAAAATTCAGAAAAATAACTTGCTATAGGTTACACAGCTAGTAAGTAATAGAACAGAGACAGACATTCAGGTTTGGATCAGTGTAAAAAATCATGCTTTACTGCACCAATGAGTTCTAATGACATACAATTCTTAAGGTCTGCGACGTCTAAGAAATATAGCAAATGGCATATTACCACAATGTAATACATTAATTTTCAGTTTTGTTTTTTTTTAATATATTTTATTGATTTTTTACAGAGAGGAAGAGAGAGAGATAGAGAGTCAGAAACATCGATCAGCTGCCTCCTGCACACCCCGCACTGGGGCCGCAACCAAGGTACATGCCCTTGACCGGAATCGAACCTGGGACCTTTCAGTCGGCAGGCCGACGCTCTATCCACTGAGCCAAACCGGTTTCGGCAATTTTCAGTTTTTATAAGACATCTTGTTAGTTGTAAATCATATGCTGAAAAAAAAGAGTTTTTATAAAATACGTGTATAAAAAGTGTTTTTTAAGATAATGAAGTTTAAAATCAAATGTCTAACAATAAATCATTCTGCAAAAAAAAAAAAATGTGCACTGAAAAATAATTTCTAGTTCAATATCTCCCTCTGCTGTTAGAAAACATTAATGAAAATTGTTTAAATATAAATGTTTACTTAGACAATGCATTTAAAACATTAAAACACATTAAACATTTTTACAATTTTCCTCTTGTGTTTTAAGATTGTTAATCCTATATTAATTTTAAGAAAACATTTTATCTTCTGGAAAAGTATAAAAATAATAACTTATCTATAAAACTTATAGTGAATAACACATGATTAATTTCCTCCTCTAAAATTTTATTTCTACTATATAGTTGTTTCAGTTATTCATTCTACATAATGAATATTACAAATGAAAGAGTACATGCAAACTTTTTCTATGTTACCCCAAATAATGAACATTTATATGACCTATTAATTGTCAATGGAATAGTGACTATTTTTTACTGTTATAAAATTTAAATATAAGAAAAATATACTTCTAATCTCACAGATTTCCAGAGTAAAACAACACTGTAACTAAATATATAATCTTGCAAGAGCTACATTTCACTGGAGTCCTGGATGAACAGATTATTGGTAAAAGGTAGAAGCCACTAGTGCTTTTTTTCTTTGTTGCATTTGCCTCTAACCTATATTTAAATGGCAGTGTCAATATTTTTATTCTCCTTGACTTCTAAGCATGTTTCAGGTTTCCTTCTGATAAAACATTCCATGTTCCTATTTCACCTCAATTTGAAAATGATATGATTAAATGGTAGCCCCTTCCAGAAAAGAAAAGATTATGGAAAGTGTTTCCTTTGTTGTAGAGAAGTTATGAGAAGAGAAAAATAAAACAAAAAAATAAGAAATTAAGATATAGATATCCGCTGCCTAACCGCTCTTCTTAACATGTGTCTTAACTATGACGAGGGTTATAATATTTCCAAATAGGTGCTAAGTAGTGGAGAGCATGGACTCAACTATTGATGTGCTTCTCTGGATGTGATCTGGAAGAGGTCACAAGTTTTTAGGACTTACATCTTTACATGGAACTATGTCCTGGCTATGGGAGGGTAATAGGTATATGAGTCTGAGTAAATGCTCATGTCTGCCCACTTGCTTATGATTTTCAAGAGATGCTGAAGTTCTCATATGCCCTTAGGAGTTAATTCATATATGTTTGAAGGTAGCCATGAGCTGTCAGTGCCACAGTATAAATTTGTACACGTATTTGTTATCTGAAAAGAGAAACTTTCATTACTGTTGCCCTTGAATTTAGCTAGTCACATACATTTTTCTAAGTTAAATTGGTATTGTAATCAAATTATAAAATTTGTTTTGGTGCCCTGGCTGGTTTGGCTCAGTGGATAGAGCATTGGCCTGTGCACTGAATATTACAAGTTATATTAGGATGATTTCAGTCAAGGGCACATGTCCAGGTTGCAGGCTCGATCCCCAGTAGGGGGCTTGCAGGAGGCAGCCGGTCAATGATTCTCTCTCATCATTGATGTTTTTATCTCTCCTGCCCCCTTCCTCTCTGAAATCAATAAAAATATATTTTTAAAAAACTGTGTTGGCAATAAATTTAACATTATAAAATTAAGTTTGGGAATATATTGAATCTGTTTTACATCCTGGAATATGGTATATGTTTTCATGTATTCATTAAATTATTCATTAAAGTAGTATAATTATATTTAAATATATTTAAGTATGTTCTACTATTTAGTATATTTACTGATTATTTCTGTAATAATGGAAAAATAATGTTTATTTTTAAGTGTTTTATCTTTAGATTACTAAGCTCCTTTTACAGCTCCAGTTTAAGTAATATTTTCAGTTTATCTTTATAATTTTATTTCTTTTCCAAATGTTTCTATTTATAAAAGTAAGCTCAGCCTTGAGGTAGCTTATAGAATATTTCAAACAGGTGCAAAGTAATGCAAAAAGATGTAATTATATTCCTTTGAAGTTACATATGGACTAAAATATATTATAATACTTGAAACAAAATTAATTATTTAATTTTATAACCATAATTTCTGACCAACTAACTATTAATCAACTTTCTTCTATGTACCCTTTAACATCTCTAAAAAAAAGTGATATCAACGCATCAAAATTATTAGGTAAATATTAACAGATCAAATATTTTCTTTAAAAGGCAACTATAGAACAGACATATGCAATATCAGCAGTAATGGGAAAGAGCAAAGATGCATTTAGTACTCTGACCTACACCTATACAGAACATTCAATTTAGTTTATATAAGGGTAAAGAGATTGCCACATAACAACTTCTCCATCTGTTTCTTTATTTAATTGAGAGTTTTGTTCAGAACCCTCAGATAGATAAATATGAGTAATTCTAAGTAATTCTAGCTTAAAGGCTTATTCCTTCACTTGAATGAACTTATCCATAGGCAAGGGTATTTAAAGCTTTTTAGGTTAAAAATTTTTTCTTTGGCAAGCTAAGTGATGTCTAAATTAACATCATCTCTGAACTATTTTGCTATTGCAAATGAGAGTGGCAAATAAACCTAAATGCTTTTTGTCTAAATATTTAAGAAAATTGCAAAGTAAAAATATGTAATATTGTTTCAGTCAGTTTAAAAATATTTCAGTGTGCAACATCTCATCACAACCTGACCTCTAGATGAAAACACATAATGAGTCAGGCTATGAAAAGTGCATGGTGCCCAGCCGGCGTGGCTCAGTGGTTGAGTGTCCACCTATGAACCAGGAGGTCACGGTTCCATTCCCAGTCAGGGCACATGCCCAGGTTTCAGGCTTGGTTCCCAGTGGGAAGCATGCAGGGGACAGCCGATTAATGACTCCCTCTATTTCCCTCTTTCTCTCTTCCTCTCTGCAATTAATAATATGCAGGCTTGGTCCCCATTGGGAGGCCAATGCAGTGGGGGGTCCCTCAGCCCAGCCTGTGCTCTCTTGCAGTCTGGGAGCCCTCAGGGAATGTCCAACTGACGGCTTAGGGGAGGAGGCCTAAGCCGTCAGTTGGACATCCTTAGCGCTGCTGGGGAGGCAGAAGAGGCTCCTGCTACTGCCACTGCACTCGCCAGCCATGAGTCTGGCTTCTGGCACACTGACCACCAGGGGGCAGCTCCTGTGTTGTGCGTCTGCCCCCTGGTGGTCAGTGAGTGTCATAGTGACCGTTCATTCTGCCGTTCAGTTGATTTGCATATTAGGCTTTTATTATCTATACTAGAGGCCCGGTGCACAAAAATTTGTGCACTCGGGAGGGAGGGGGGTACCGCAGCCAGGCCTGTGCCCTCTCGCAGTCTGGGACCCCTCGGGAGATAACGACCTGCTGGCTTAGGCCTGCTCCTGGGTGGCAGAGGGCAGGCCCAATCCCTAGGTGCAGCCCCTGGTCGGGCTCAGAGCAGGGCCAATTGGGGAGTTGGAGCACTGCCCCCTGTCACACACAGATCACCGCAGGGCGATCAGGGGTTGGGGAGCTCCCCCCTATCAGGCACAGAGCAGGCCCGATCAGGGGGTTGGGGCACCACCACTGTCACACTCAGGGCAGGGCCAATGGGGAGGTTATGGCTCTACCCTGTCACACAGAGCAGGGCCCATGTAGGGGGGGGGTGGGGGGCCGCACCCTGTCACACACAGATCACCGCAGGGCGATCAGGGGTTGGGGAGCTCCCCCCTATCAGGCACAGAGCAGGGCTGATCAGGGGGTTGGGGCGCTCCCCCTTGTCATGCACAGAGCAGGGCCGATCAGGGGGTTGGGGCACTGCACCCTGTCACACACAGAGCCGCAGGGTGATCAGGGGGTTTGGGCGCTGCCCCCTGTCACGCTGATCCGGTGCCA
>NW_005367809.1:535495-536998 GCF_000412655.1 Myotis brandtii | reverse complement strand
TCCTGTTCGCTTCAAGCTGCCTGGCTGCAGGCCACCATCTTGGCTGGCAGTTAATTTGCATATCGCCCTGATTAGCCAATGGGAAGGGTAGCGGAGTGACACCAATTTGCATGTTTCTCTTTTATTAGTGTAGATATAGAAAGAGCCAGGGGCCGTCACATCCGAAAAAACCAAACAGACGACTGAACAGGCTGAGTGGGGCAACCAGGCCAGCACAGGAGTTAGTGAGGGATGACCAAACAACTGAGAAGCAGGCTGCATGGGGCAACCAGGACAGCAGAGGGGGGCAGTGAGTGGTAACCAGGCCGGCAGAGGGGGGCAGTGTGGTGTGACCAGGCTGGCAGAGGAGGGCAGTGAGGGGTGACCAGGCTGGCAGGTGGGGAAGTTGGGGGAAACCAGGCTGGCTGGGGTGGGAGCAGTTGGGGCAACCAGGGCTGGTGGGGGGGGCAGTAGGGGGCAAGCATGCTGGCATGGGGGGGCAGTTAGGGGTGACCAGGCTGGCAAAGGGGACAGTTGGAGGCGACCAGGTTGGCAGGGGGGCAGTTGGGACCAACCAGGCCAGCAGGGGGGCAGCTAGGGGCAATCAGATCGGCAGGCAGAGGTGGTTAGGAGTGATCAGACTGGCAAAGAGCCAGTTAGGGGTGATCTAACAGGCAGGCAGGTGATCAGTTAGGAGCCAGCGGTCATGGATTGTGAGAGGGATGTCCGACTGCCGGTCGGACATCCCTCAAAGGGTCCTGGATTGGAGAGGGTGCAGGCTGGGCTGAGGGGACCCCCCCCATGCATGAATTTCATGCACTGGGCCTCTAGTATAGGATATAATAAAAGCCTAAGCAACAGTTACAGCAGAACGACCAGAATGACTTGCTATGATGCGCACTGACCACCAGGGGGCAGACGTTCAATGCAGGAGCTGCCTGCTGGTGGTCAGTGCGCTCCCACAGGGGGAGTGCCACTCAGCCAGAAGCCAGGCTCATGGCTGGCAAGTGCAGCTGCCACGGCGGAGCCTCTCCCAACTTTACGGCAGCACTACCAGCAGCGGCAGCAGGTGCAGCGGGCTGGGATAAGTGCAAGCAGCGCAGCGTCCTGCCCCAATTCAGGCTCCTCCCTGGCCGCCTGCCACTTGGCACACTGCTACATCCCCCGAGGGGTTCTGGACTGCAAGAGGGCGTAGGCCAGGCTGAGGGACGCCCCCCCACACACACATACACACACACACCAGTCCACAAATTTTGTGAACTGGGCCTCTAGTATATATATAGGCTCCAACAGGTTTGACTCAGTGGATAGAGCATCAGCCCATGTACTGAAGAGTCCCGGGTTCAATTCTGGTCAAGGGAACATACCTTGGTTGCAGGCTCAATCCCCACCCCTGGTTGGGGTGAGTATGGGAGGCAATCAATTGATGTGTCTCTCTCACATTGATGTTTCTCTGTCCTTGTCTTTCCCCCTCCTTTCCACCCTCTCTAAAAAGTCAATGAAAAAATATCCTCAGCTGAGGAT
>NW_005367809.1:525985-535357 GCF_000412655.1 Myotis brandtii | reverse complement strand
TATATAATTTTAAATACATGGTAAATTTTTAATAATAGAGATAAGTGAAAGGAATTTTAGCAATAGAAGTGTATATAGAAGGTTTTTACTCCTACGTTGACTCTGGAACATTAAGCCTTTCTCCTCTGCCACCCCATCCACACGTGCTCTACTGCTTTCTGACTCATGGAAATCCCGATCAGTTCTAGTGAAGAGAGGTCAGTGGTATGGGAAGCATGGCTTTACTGACTCTAAGGAGCTGACAGTCCTCTGGCATTGGCAGATTCTTAAAGCTGACCCTTTAACTTCAGGTGCCAATTATAAATTGTTCTGTGGTCTTTTCTGCTAATGCTTTACTACATTGTCAACCCTGAGAGGAGCCCATATGAAGGCCCTGCTTCCAGAGTAGATATGAGTGTTCTAGACAGTGTGGAAAGATTTGACCAAACCTTTGAAGACAAACAGTTTTCCAATGTCTCGAGTGATTTCAAATGAGACTCCAATTTCTGGGTCAGTGTTTTGATGATGGACCCCTAGGAAGATATATGTTACAGGGGAAGCTTGGGTGTTTCATGTTTAGGACCTTGTTGTGGCAGTTGTAAGGCTACTAACTTGGTGGACTTTTGTTTATAGTCTTGTGGTCTTTTCAGAGTGAAAAGGCAATTCAAAGAGAAGGTTAGTAGACTGTGATTACTCACATAAAGGAGGATAGAGGTGAGTAGTAGGAGTTATTACAGTCTTATAGTCTTTCATTGTAGGTACCTCCTATGTTTAATTTTTTATTATGCTTTTGCAATGAATTTTTTCAATGAATCTATTTTGGAATCTTGAAGCATTTTGGGAACTTCTTCATGTCAACTAAAACAGATTTCCCAGTGTGTTTATTTGAATTGGTGCCCCTTGCTCATGTTAACTTCTTAAATGAATGATGTCATCTAGCTGGGACATTTCCATATGGCCATTGTAACATGCGTACATCAGAAATTTGGATAGAAAATGAGGGGCATGGATGCTTAGTGATATTTAGTCCATTTTTTTGATACTTTGTAGTTAGAATTTACATAAAAGGAATTAAGAGTGTTCTGGTTCTAGTCATTAAAATATGACTATTGAAGAATGTTTTGAGTTTCATTTTTGGTGGAGAAAATGAATGCCTATGTGAGGATGGAAGAAATATGTGTACTATGACTGGAAAGAAGTGATGAAGACAATTAAGAGTCATATGATACGCTAAATGCTTATAACCTCATGATTGCTTTAGAAATTTGGTTTTATTTGGAGGGAATGTTAATTTTTGACCTCTGTGGATATAAACATCATGGGAAAAACAGAAGAACCTATTTTCAAGGACAGCTTCATTTTCAAAAACAAAGCTTTGAGCTATTAGTTTACAGGTAGTACTGATTTATTTGCATATTTGTCAATATATGACAAAATGTAAGTCAGAAGAGAAAAATACCCATTTTTCAACAGTATATAGCAATGCTCTAGACTAGAGCTTAGATAGCAAAGAAATATTCAGCATGAAAAGAAGCACAACCCTGACTATGATGAGGTTAGCTCAAAGTAATATAGTAGGCAATGAAAATGAGAAGCCACAAAAGAAGATAAAAAACAGGCTCAATGACTAACACTATTACATTGAGTAGAAACAAAGAGAGACATGATGGGAATACTGCAGTGGCCTGGGAAGTGAATAAATGAAACTAGATGACTTGTCTTAATACACAGGTTAGTAAAATTTAAGAATATTTAAATAGCAGTATATATCTTTGGGTTTTAGAAATTTTTAATAATAGGTCTTTATTTGCTAGTTATTATATTACTAAACAGGCCAAAATAAAGATGTCTATTTTACTTCAACCACCTAATTATCAGTATTGCATTTTGTCTAACTAACTTAAATGTTTTCCCAGAATGTTATGCTAATTTGGGGAAATGTATACATATGTAAATGAACAAAATACTTAAAGTACACATATATGGGTTTTAACATGGCAAGTTTCATTTATATGAAAATTAATTTTGGGGGATCATTCCAAATGGGGTTAACAAGGCTTTGCTCTATTATGTTAATTAATATTTATTGATGAATAAATGTTCTTATTTAAAATATTTGAAGAGCTGTAATTTTATAACGTTAACTTAACAAATAGTTTAGAAAGACATTTTGCATAACAAGTGATATGTCCTTTGAGGCACTAAATAAACAGACAATAGGTTATTTTTATTTTAAATATAAAAATTATTCTAAACTCAGTGAGCATAAGTGAATTTTTTGTGATTCTATAATTTAGTAGTAAAAATTGTATATATTACATGCAATCATTTTTGTCAAAAATAATTTAACTTAATTATTTCAGTAACATGTGTTATATATTATTTTATGAGCTTAATAATGTTAAATTCATAAGTACATCACATATAATAGCAATGTTAAACTGAGTTCAATAATTTATTAATTAAACATTTTGGGGTTTTTCTCATGTCATAATACTGCAAGTGCTGCCATCTGCTGTAAAAGAGCTCTCATAGACATGGCATAGCAAGGGAATAGATGGTTCTATATTTGATTAAAGAGAATATTGTGTAGGAATTCCAAATCACATTGAACATCTAAGCCCTGATGGAAATAGAGATAATTATCAGTTTCTACACAACCTTCAATATTGAACTGTGGCTTTTGAAAGTTAAAGAACAGCCTCAGTTTTTTTATAACATCAAGTTAAGGACAGGTGTTTTATGACTATGCCTGTTGTCACTAATTTTGCTTGTTTCACAGACTACAGAAATTGAAAATATTACTTTGAAGATATGTCCCCAGTTGAAAAATTGCGTCCATCTAAAATACACAAATTGCAAGGTACATATGTGTGTGTCTCTGCATGTGTGTGTGTGTGTGTACCATGAAAAAGAAATAGATCTATCAGAATAAAATTTTAGGTTCCTAACAAACTACAGGTATGTACAAATATTCTTAAATTTTAAAGTTATTATAATGAGAATTTCATGGAAATATGTCTGGCATAAATTGTGGCTTTTATGTTCATATTTTAAAATATTAACTATTTGACTTTTCTGTCTGACTTATTTTGCTTAGTATAATACTTGAGGTGATACTTTTTATAAGATTCTAATTCAAAACTACACATCAACATAAACAACCATAATAGAACAAGATACTTCTCCAGGGCAACACTGAGAATATTTTTTAATCTTAAAATATTTTTACATGTTTATGAAAAAAACAGAAAGTACTGTAGTATTCAAATTAAGTAAAAACTAACACAAATGAAAAATCACTCTATATTGAATTTTAGTTAGTTGACAAACTGTGTCCATTTTTAATTCTAGGAGATTTGACCAATAAGCCTAAAATAAATTCATTAGAAAAGCCTAATTACTAAAAATTGAATAAATAATTTATTAAATAATAATATACTCTCTGATATTTACATGATATGACAGTGAAATTATCTATAAATGGTAGAAATTGATTAGTTATTAAAGAAGAGGAAGAAACTTGCTTCTTAAAGTTGTTTAAATATAGCAAAATAAAGCATTATAGAAAACTCATAATATTCACAATAAATTGTCTAAAAATCAAAATCAGTAAGCACTTGAAATGCAAAGATTTAAATGCTGCAATAAAAGACAGGGTAGCTGAATGGATAAGAAAACAAGATCCATCTATACGCAGTCTACAAAAACCCACATCAGAACGAAAGATACATACAAACTAAAAGTAAAGGTACCAAAAAAGATATTTTATGCAAATTGAAATTTAAAAAAGCTGGGGTAGCAATACTTATATCAGACAAAATAGATTTTATTTATTTTTTTTGGCGTCTTTTTCTAATCTTTTTTTAAATTCTTTTAAAAAAATATTATAATAAGTATTACAAAGGGTATTACATATGTGTCCTCCCCCCCCCGCCCTTGACAATCCCCTGCCCTCCCTTACCCCCCAGTGTCATGTCCATTAGTTATGCTTATATGCATGCATACAAGTCCTTCGGTTGATCTCTTATATGCCAAAAAGTTTACTCACCTAATCTTACTTAACACTTGTAAATCAGGGGCAATACTAACTACCTCATAAAGGTAGTTTAATATTGCTCCTGATTTACAAGTGAAGAAATGGGGTTAGAGATGCCAAGTGACTTAACTACTCTTGTTACCCAGCTAGGAATATCTATTTAATTCTAACCACTGTGTTATACTATCTCTCTTAGCCCCTTCTCCGCCCCCCTAAACCTCCACATATTTGTAAACTGGAGACAATTTTTGTGTTCTGTACACCTAGAATAGTGCTTTTCAAAGTAGTGGGTTGTGAAATCAATTTATTAGGTTAAAAAAGGGTAGAAAATATCAGAATTTATCACATTTACTGTTCCTAAAACTTTGGTGTGGGGTGTGTGTGTGTGTGTGTGTGTGTGTGTACTAGTATGTATGTATGTATGTATGTATGTTACATGGGAAAATATATTTTATGAGAAAAAATATTACATGGGAAAATAATTTCCAACCATGAGTCATTGTCAGAAAATTTGAGAGCTACTGTTCTAGAGTTTTTTGAGGTCAAATAAATGTAAAATATTGTTGCAAAGCTCCTTGTAAACTCTAAAATACCCTAGAAGTCTAACTTATCATTCTTATTTAACACTGGGAACTGACACAAACGGATCAGGGATGGCAGATAAGTGTTGCTATGCTGTTCCTCCACCCATTTCATTCATTGCAGATAGTGCTAATCTGTCACCACACCTGTGTCCAGTGGAACCAGGACTCACCTTTGACATACCTCATCAGAGCGCTCCAGGGCTTAACATGAAAAGATTTGTAAACCCAGCAATAGGCTTATGATTGCTGGAGTATACCAGGACCAGGCTGTGGCTATGAAGTACTGCTTAGAGTTTACCGAGCTCTGGCTCTCATTTACTGTTAGGAAAACAGATGCCATTCCTATGACAGCATGGGGGTCTCTGCATTACAAGCCCAGAAGGGTTTGGCTACTGTCTACTCCCCTCATAACACTCTCCACCATCATCCATCATCCTCATCTGGAAGCAATTTACCTCCCTTTGCCTCTCAAAGGGCATCAGTTACATCCAGAATCCTCATCCATTTTCCCTGGAAACAAGGGTGGCAAGAGGCCCTTCTTGCCAAAGCCACTTTCTTGGGACCTGCTTTTTCCTCATTAATTGCAATTCCTGAGGGAACTGCAGGGAACATGGGGTGCAAATTCCCCAACAAGATCCGTGAAGGCATGTCCCTCCGGTGATGCACTGCTTCGCAGCTGATACAGCAAACTCTTATTGGTCACAAAAGGAGCTGGGTTTCACCCAGGTTAAAATAGAATGGAAACTATTTCTCTGCAAACTGCAAAGGAAGCCTTTGGCATTGGCAGCTCTCTCAGAAGGCACCACAAAGGGATCCATGTGGGCCTAGGGATCTAAAAGACATGTCAGACTCCTTCAATGGAATGTGCAAGGCACAAGAAACTTTTGCATGTCGATTTTAGGTCAAGACTCAACATGACATTCTCGACTGTGGGAGAAAGTACTCAAGCAGCTCAATTACCAGCCCAGAAAGCAGGCTCTCGGTGTTTTATAGACCTTGCTAATGAATGAGTCCCGTGGCCTCTGCTGGACCGGGCTTCTCAGTCCTCTGCCAGCCTGCCTCCCACACCTCTGCACATTTGTCAAGCTGTAATGGATGGCTGGTGCCAACAGAGGCTGAGGTCTAGGCCTTTCTGTCTGGGCTACATAGAGATCTCAAGCCATTAGTAATTCAATCTGGAGTAATGAACATAGCCATACCAATTTGTGAGTAGTAATAATCAAGTGACAGATCAATTCATTATGTCACTGTACCAAAAGATATGCTAGTCATAAAAAGTACGTCCCCCCCCAAAAGTTTCATAAAACTTAGATCAATGTGTTTTTAAGTTCTAAAATAAAATGGATCATTAAAAAGGAAATGAATTATGTTGGGTAGCCTCAAGCCTATTTATATTCAGACTTGCTTATCCAGAATTACTGTGCCTTTCTTTCCAAATGCCTTTGGGCATTGAGGCCTGCACATCTGAGTAATTGCTACTTATTAATTAAACCTGAGAAATGGAACACAGCTCCAGGCTTTGAAAGGGGAGGTTGGGATAGTTGAAATACATTCTCCCCAAAATCATCAGTAATAATTTGAGTTTTTATGAGTAAATAGCTGCCTTGAGAATAATTGTTTTATGTCTACTGAGAAGCTTCCATCATCTTTTAACACCTCAGTGAACATTGTTGTGCTTCTCCTGGGCCAGGCATTGTGCTTAGCACAGGTGGTACCACCTAAAATAAGCACAGTCTCTATCCTAAGACAGCAGTAGAGACATCAATAACGTGTAATAAATACAGGATTGTGACAACACTTCTGCCTTCATTGAGGGGTGAAAGATTAAGGAAATACTAGACAGAGACTGCATCAAAAAATAAAATAAAATACCTAGAAATACATTTAACCAAGGATGGAAAAGACCTGTACTCTGAAAATTATAAGACATTGGAGAAAAAAAATGGAAGAAGATACAAATAACTGAAGTATATGCCACTCATGGATAGGATGAATTAAAATGTCCATACCCAAAGCAATCTATAGAGTCAATGAAATTCCTATCAAGATATCAATGGTGTATTTCACAGAACTAGGATAAATATTCCAAAAATTTATATGGAACCACAAAAGACCCCCACATAGCCACAGCAATCTTGGGAAAGAAGAACAAATTTGGAGGAATCATACTACCTGATATCAAACTATACTACAAGGCAATAGGAATAGAAGCATTATGGTACTGGCATAAAAACAGACATATGATCAATAGAACAGAGTAGAGAGTCTAGAAATAAACCCATGCCTTTATCTTCAATTAATATTTGACAAAGATGGCAAAAGTATACAATGGATGTAGATAACCTATTCAACAAGTGGTGTTGGGAAAATTGGACAGATCCATGCAAACAAAATGAAAGTAGACCACCTTCTTGGACCATACACAAGAATAAACTAAAAATGGGTTAAAGATTTAAATCTTAGATTCAAGACTATAAAAACCCTAGAAGAAAACATAGGCAGTAAAATCTCAGACATTTCTTGTAGCAGTGTTTTTTGTTTTGTTTTGTTTCTGATATATAGCCTTGGGAGAGAAACAAAAGAAAAAAACAAATGGGACTGTATCAAACTAAAAAGTTTTTGCACAATAAAGGAAACCATCAACAAAATGAAAAGATAACCCACTGAATGGGAGAACATATTTGCCAATGACACATCTGATAAAGGGTTAATACCCAAAATTTATAAAGAACTTATACAATTCAACACCAAAAAACAAAACAAAACAAAACACAAAAACAATCCAGTTTAAAAATGGATAAAGGATCTGCATAGACACTTCTCCAGATATGACATACAGATGGCCATAGACATATAAAAAGATGCTTGATGTCAGTGAACATCAGAGAGATGCAAATAAAACCACATGAGATATCACCTCACACCTGTTAGAAGGGCTGTCATCAATACATCAACAAAGAAATGTTGGCCAGGATGTGGAGAAAAGGGAACCCTTATGCACTGTTGGTGGAAATACAGATTGGTGCAGCCACTAAGGAAAGCAGTATGAAGTTACTTCAAAAAATTAAAAATTGCACTGCCTATGACCCAGCAATTCCACATGTGGAAATATATTTGAAGAAACCCGAAACATGAATTTGAAAGAATATATGCACCCCGTTGTTCCTTGCAGCATTATTTACAATAGCCCAAATGTCCATCATAAGATAAATAAACTGTGGTACCTTTCTACCAGCGGTTCTCAACCTGTGGGTCGCGACCCCTTTGGCGATCGAACGACCCTTTCACAGGGGTCGCCTAAGACCATCCTGCATATCAGATATTTACATTATGATTCATAACAGTAACAACATTACAGTTATGAAGTAGCAACGAAAATAATTTTATGGTTGGGTCACCACATGAGGAACTGTATTTGAAGGGCCAGAAGGTTGAGAACCGCTGCCTTAGAACATTGCTTCTCTGAGTTTTATGCATCCTGACTCTGAAAGGGATAAGTATATGGTAGTGAGGGATGGGGTACAGGGGACATTTGTTTATAGGTTAAACATCTGGCTTCTATCCTATAGCTATACTAGATAGACATTATCTCTCCAAGTTAGTTCTAAACTGTTAACCAACTCAACTTTCTAGAATTACTTGATAGTGAATCGTTTCCACAGTTAGCCACTCAGTGTCTGGGAAGAAATAATAAAAGCTCCCTTTGTGATCCGCTTACCCTCTGCCAGGCACAGAGCGTAGTGCTTATACTTTATATCAATTAATCCCCCAACAAAACTCTGATATGAGAATTGTCATCCTCAGATAACAATTGAGGAACCCAAGGCGCTGAGAGGTAAAGTTACCTTCTCACATTCCCACAGCTAGTGAGTATTTAGCACCAGTAATATCAACGTGGGTCCAAGACCCTCCTGCTCCATCAAGATGCCACTTCACCCACTGAACATCACTGACCAAAAGAGAATAATAATACAAACAGTCACTATTCTGTGATTAACCTCCTTCCCAATAGGATCAGATGCTAGGGAGAGAAGCATGGTACTGTGGGTGTTCGGGAGAAATATAAAGCAGGAGACGGGGTTAGGCATTAATCAACTTTCAGCATTTGACTTTCTTTTTCCGGAAATATCTCCACTTGGTTTTCAGAACACTCTCACCCCTGATTTGCCTCCAACCTCAACCTTGCTCCCTCTCAATTTCCATTTCTGGTTCTTCCTCCTCTGCTAACCCTGAACCCTGGTGTCCACCCTCTGTTCTCTCGAAATTCCTTCTCGAGGTGATCTCATCCTCTTCTACGGCCTAAAATAACAGTTTTTGTACTGATGACTCATAAATCTCTATCTCCAGCTCTTAACACTCCCCTGGGCTCTAGATTTATATAGCCAACTGCCTACTTGACATCGCCTCTTAGCTGTCTAATAGACATCTCAAGTTTAGATGTCCAAAATAAAATTCTGGATTTACCCCAGCTGTCTTCCTTATCACAATTAATGGTACTACCGCTGAGTTTCTTCAGCCAAAAAAAAACATTTTCTCACTTTTCCTTGCTTCTCCCAAACAATCTATCTGCAAATCTTGCCAACTCTTATTTCCAAAATATTTTCAAGATCCCATCACTTCTTGCCATCTCTGTTGCTATAGCCTCAATCCAAGGGACTGATATCTCACACATGGGCTACAATAGGCTGTTTCCACCCTTCCTCTGCCAGAGTTCATTCTCCACACAGCAGCCAGCCAGAGGGACCTTTCTTTTTTAACGTATTGATTTGG
>NW_005367809.1:513937-525328 GCF_000412655.1 Myotis brandtii | reverse complement strand
TCTGAGGTTGCCCCTTTGCATCCAGTCCAACTATGGGCTTATTTATAGTGTTACCTTCTGCCAGCAGCCCTGCGGGAGCCCTCCCCACTTGCGGGTCACGCTGGCCTCTATGGGCGCGGATTTTGGGGGGCCCAGATTTCCCCCCGCACATGCGCGCATTCCTCGCTCCAACCTGAATTGCAAACCGCACCTTTGGGGTAAGTCTAACCTTTCCGTGGGAAGAAGCAGGTCTCCTCTGAGTTCATGTAGTTGCGCTGCTTGAGAGCTGTTGCCTCCGGGTTAGTAGCCGATCTCTGGATGCGAACAGCTACTAACAGCTACCCAAGATGGCGCGGTCACGCCGCTGAGCTGGCGCCCAGGGGGAGGTTTCAGCCTCAATCTCTAACCATCCCCATTTTCTAGGAGTTCTCTGTCTTTCCTGGCTGCAGACTGTCTCTCAGCTGAATCTCCTCTGCTTGTTCGGGCTGTATGTTACCCATTTCAGCTGCTCGCCCTTATCTGGTCCCGGACAAAGCACCAACACGTCCGTCTAAGCCTCCGCCATTTTTTTTTTTTTTTTACACAAAATAGATTTTAAAACAAAGGCAATAATAAGACACAAAGAAGGAAACTACATAATGATGAAGGGATCAATAGGACAAGAGGGTATAGCCCTTGTAAACATTTATGCACCCAACAGAGGAGCACCTAAATATATAAATCAAATATTGATGGGCATAAATGCAGAGAGCTATAGTAATACAGGCAGTAGAGGATGTTAACACCCCATTGACATAAATGGATAGATCTTCCAGACAGAAAATCAACAAGGAAACATCGCTTTAAGTGGCACACTAGCCCAGATGGACTTAAATGATATCTTCAGAGCATTTCACCCCAAAGCAGCAGAATATACATTTTTTTCCACAGGTGAATTTTACCAAATACTCAAAGAAGAACTAACCCCTATCCTTCTCAAACTGCTCCAAAAAATTTAAGAGGTGGCCTGGCCAGCATGGCTCAGTGGTTGAGCATAGACCTATGAACCAGGAGCTTGGGGTTTGATTCCCAGTCAAGGCACATGCCCAGATTGTGGGTTTGATCCCCAGTGTGGGGCATGCAGGAGGCAGCCGATCAATGATTCTTTCTCATTGTTGATGTTTCTCTCTCTCCCTATCCTTCCTCTCTGAAATCAATAAAATATATATATATATTTTTAAAAGAAATAGAAATAATGAGGGGCTTAAAAATGGTTTTAATGACTGAAAGAGTGAAGATCAGGAGACACCACTGGAGCATTAGAAGAAAGACAAAGAATTATAGCTGTGCCTCTGGTTCTGTTACCCCACAGTTGCAGACTTTGGACTGCAGGGACCATGCCTCAGCTGCTGTCAACATTAATGTCTCAGCCTCATGTGATAACCAAATCAGCAGTAGAAATAAGGTCTCTGTGATAATCATCTAACTCTCCTTTCAACTCATTTCATTGGAACCTACTTCATATCCTGGTTTAGTTTCTCATATTCTGGGATTAAAAGGACATCAGAAAAAGCTAAGAATCATGATTTCACACATATGTGGAATATAAAACTGAAACCCATGGATACAGACAGCAGTGTGGTGGTTGCCAGAGGGAAAGGGGTGAAACTATATGTTCATGTTGACCAATGTCACCCCAATAAAGGTAATTTATAAAAAGAAGAGTGGGGGGGAAGGACACATAGAAGGACATGTTAAGGGACTTTGACCAAACCCAGAAATGTAAAGAAGCATGAGGAAGTGATTTTAGCAGATGGTATAAACATGTCCATGAGAATTTAGAGCTAGACATACACTAGTTATAATGTTGATGTCTTAAGCTACTTCTGGGTCTCAAGTGACACCAATTGAAAAATTACAGCAAGGCTAAGATATGAAAGAATTGCACACCAGAACAATTAGAAACTGTTCAGAAGCTGCAGCTTCTTTTCCTACTAGAAGCATACTCTCAGCACTTTACAAATGATAATGTTTGGCATGCCTCCAATGACTTCAAACACGTTAACTCTGGCATAAAAAGAGAAAATGCTTTTTATGTACTCTTTGATAATATAGTTAATAAAAAAGAGAATATTTTTTCTTTCAAAACATTTTAGGCAAATCAAAAATGTAGATGGAAAGATCAAATCATTCCAAGATTTGAAAATCTATGTATATTTACAAATTATTTCAAAAGCATCCTATATAATAAAAGCCTAATGTGCTAAGTGCCCGGTCATCCAGTCATCCGGTCATCCGTTCAACCAATCAAAGCATAATATGCTAATGATATGCTAAGGCTCCTCAAACACTCGCTATGATATTCACTAACCACCAGGGGCAGACACTCCCTGTTTAGCTTGCTGCTGGGGTCTGGCCAATCAGGACTGAGCGAGATGGGCCAGACATGCCCTGGAGCCCTCCCATGGTCCCTCCCTGGCTGGCCAACCTCCCGCATTCCTCCCTGGCCCTGATCGTGCATCGGTGGGGTCCCTCAGCCTGGCCTATGTCCTCTCGTAATCCGGGACCCCTCAGGGAATGTTGGAGAGCCGGTTTCAGCCTGATCCCGCAGGCCAGGCCAAGGGACCCCACTAGTGCATGAATTCATGCACTGGGCCTCTAGTCCTATATAATAAAAGGCTAATATGCAAATTGTCCCCTCAACCAGGAGTTCAACCAGAGGACAGGGCCAGCCAGCCAATGAATTCATGCACCCAGCCTCTAGTTGTTGAAACCAAATCAAATCAACCTAAGGACTCACTGAAATTGATTTTTCTTTTTTTAAGTCGTTATTGTTGAAAGTATTACATATGTCCCCCTTTTTGCCCAATTGAACCTCTCCACCTGCCCCCATTCCCCACCACAGGCATTCACTACCCTATGGGTTATGCATATATGCATACAAAGTCTTTGGTCCATTACTTCCCACCTACCCACCCTCCCCTACCTTCCCTCTAAGATTTTATTTTCCTTTTTTAAAAATTACAGTGTAGACCGACCTGTGCTGCTCAACATTTGAGCATCAACCCATGAACCAAGAGGTCACTAGTTCAATTCCCTGTAAGGGCACATGCCCAGGTTTCAAGCTCAATCCCCAGTAGGGGGCATGCAGGTGGCAGCCAACCCATGATGTTTCTCTCTCACTGATGTTTCTATCTCTCTATTCCTCTCCCTTCTTCTCTCTCTAAAAATCAGTAAAAGACATATTTTAAAAAAATTACTGTGTATTTGTGGATATTTCACTTAATATACCTAAACGTTGTTGGTTAAAATATATTCTATATAATAAAGAGCTAATATGGTAATTAAACCGGACGGCGGAAGGAACTTCCAGAATGACCTTCCAGAACGGCCAGTGGGTGGGGAGCAGGGCCGTTGGGCTGCAAGGCTGCCAGGGCAGTGAGGGCCAAGGCAGCCGGAGCTGCAAGGGCTAGCCCCTTGCATGAATTTTATGCATTTGGCCTCTAGTACATCTATGATAACCATAAGAGCTCAAGCTGACTCAGCACCTACTATGTGATATGCACTATGGTAAAAATGTTACATATATTTATTTCATTTTTTTCCTCAAAAAATCTATGAGTTCTGTAGAATATCTAGAATTATTTACAGAAGAAGTGATCTTTCTAAAGATTATGCAAATAAACAGTTGAAGAGTCAGGAAGCAAATACAGGACTTCCTTGCTAGACTGTCCCTATAGAATGGCCAACAATTAAGGTTTGCCTAAGACTAATGGGGTTCCTGGCATGGGAGTCTTAGGCAAACTGAAAACAAAGTAGATTATAGACTTCAGAATAAATTCTAAGGTACCTAGTGCTCTACAGATACAAGGTAGTGTTATGCAGTGATTAATAAGGAACTATAATGTCATACGTAAGAGCCAGTAGCAAGCCCTAGCTGGTTTGGCTCAGTGGATAGAGTGTCGGCCTGTGGACTGAAGGGTCGCAGGTTCAATTCCAGTCAAGGGCATGTACCTTGGTTTCAGGCACATCCCCTTTAGGGGGTGTGCAAGAGGCAGCTGATCGATGTTTCTCTCTCATCAATGTTTCTAACTCTCTCTCTATCCCTCTCCCTTCTTCTCGGTAAAAAATCAATAAAATATATTTAAAGGAAAAAAAAATGAGCCAGTAGCAATAGCCTCAGAATCCTGACTCTACTGGTAAAACTTATGTAACCAGGAAATATTAATCACTCTGCCTCAGTTTCCTTATCCTATATAATAAAAGGGTAATATGCAAATTAACCAAAAGACAGAATGAACAGAATACCCCCAACCCCTCGCCTCGGCCGGCCCGGCCTCTGAGCAGGCACCCAGATCCCAATTGAGGGCGGGGTCGCTGGCAAACTACACACGGACCCTCGCCCCGGCTGGCCTGCCCCTAATGGCCCCTATCGGAGCAGGCCTTCTGGACCCTACCAGTGCACGAATTCATACACTGGGCCTCTAGTCTATAAATAACAAAATACCCACATCTTGAATTGTTGGGAAGGTTTAATTAAATGGACTAAGTATAGGTCATATTACAGAACCTGATATATGATAATACCTACTAGGTTTTTAACTATTGTTATAGAATACTTATTCTGTTAGCCAAGTTAGAAATATGTTCATATTTTTAAATGGGTGGGTTAGATATCATCACATACCTACTACTCTCTTTGTTAAAAAAAAAAAAAAAGAATTTAGCATTTTTTTCACCAATGTGGTACAGCCCTGAAATACTCTAAGAAGCGTTTTAAGTTTCCAGTCTTTCCCCCCAATGGAGAATTCCTTGTTCAGTGAAAGAACATAGCACGATTAAAATCATGCTTCTATTTGCATGACATGTTTAAACATTAAACTTATACATTTGGTATTCTCAGATATTTTGTTCTTGATGTTTTATATTAAAACACACATATTTTACTGAACAAAATGATTCAAAATATTATAAGTGGTGATAACCTACAAAATTTAAGAAATTTTTTTTAGGATGTATGATGCAGTCATACACTCTTTAAAAGAGGGAACATTATAAAGCATTTGATTTTTGATTGACACACTCTAAGTCCTACCAGATAATAAAAACATTCCGGACCTTTAGGGGAATGAGGTCCTTGTCATGCAGCGCCTTCGTGACTATCAGAGCCATATTTCACATGTAACTTTATTCTCTGTGCTGATCTCTGATGCCTTGGCATGCTGCCTACCAAGCAGGAGATGAGGAAGTTCCAGTTATTTTCTTGGCTTGGTTATGCCCTGATAGCCCACCTCTGTTGATAACATATTTATAGGTCCATGCTAACAATATTTTGACTTTCTGTGAACTGTGATTTTTAAAAGCTTAGAAGTTGGAGCTCTTCACTTGAGTGGAAAAGGTGAGATGACCATGTCACGGATCCTATGAGGACTGTAGCTTATCTAGTGGCCAGAAGGGGAAGGTAGAAGTGACTTAGAAGTTTCTGCAGTTCGAACTAAGGGGAAGGGATTGATCACAGAGTGAGCAAAGGAGTACCATCAATCTTAGAGCAAAACAAAAATGGAATGTTTACTCAATTGATAAAATAAACTTATCATTCACATATTAAAATGTTTTATGTATCCTGTTCAACTGGGGGACAAAAAAGAGAGTCATGAGGGAGACTAAGTCAGTTACAGATCTTTAGTGTGAATAGTTGTGGTC
Source organism: Myotis brandtii (assembly GCF_000412655.1). Classification (NCBI taxonomy): domain Eukaryota; kingdom Metazoa; phylum Chordata; class Mammalia; order Chiroptera; family Vespertilionidae; genus Myotis; species Myotis brandtii. The sequence goes on along the minus strand of NW_005367809.1, from coordinate 519,667 downwards.
CTGATACACTGATGACACTGTCTTTGTTTTTTGTTTTTTTTTTGTTTTTTTTTGTTTAAATGATATAGTGCTTTCTCAATCCACCAGACTAGCCCTTAAATAAGGAAGTTCTTTGGGAATTTCTTTTCTGATATTTTGTAACCTTGTGTGTGTGTGAGGCAAGAGGGATGTGTGTGGTTGGGGGTGGGGGGTGCTCTCTCAACAAAATTTGGGAAGCACACTCATCTGGTATACTACTTTCCAGTCCTTCTTGAAATATTGTAAGCACACAATTTCTTAAGTGTTTAATTTAAAATCAGAGAAATGTTTGAGCATTAGAAAATCCAGTATTAATTTCTAGCTTATATGAAGCAGAAAAAAGCAATAATTGCTTTCATGCATGTATTCACAATTCGTTGACTCTCTATTATGAGATTTGATTTTAAGGAGATTAGTCTAGTGGATTTGAACCATGGTAAATTCTATAGGGTGATTTTGCTGTAAAACACACTATTTAAAAATATATTTTAAAAGGAAGTCATATTCAGAAACAGCTTGTATTTGTCAGAAGAAATGCAATAAACAGATTACTTCTGGTCTTTATGTGCTTCCACAGAAGCTTTAAATTATTAGTATTAAATATTTTTTAATATAGTTTATTGATTTTTTACAGAGAGGAAGGGAGAGGGATAGAAAGTTAGAAACATCGATGAAAGAGACACATCGATCAGCTGCCTCCTGCACACTCCCTACTGGGGATATGCCCACAACCAAGGTACATGCCCTTGACCGGAATCGAACCTGGGACCCTTGAGTCCGCAGGCCGACACTCTATCCACTGAGCCAAAACGGCTAGGGCAGTATTAAATAGTTTTGAAAAGATGTCAATAGATTAATGTACAGAGGACTGTAATAGAAAAAGAAAAATACTTATTGCTATTGCAGCTTTGTGTAACATTGAATTAATAAGACCCAATTTTCAAATGATTAATATTTATTTAAATGCAAAATAATTTAAATCTTTCTAAACATTAAAATGCATAATTATTACATTTAAATATATATATATATTAGATGTACTATTTTCAAACACTTAGGCCTTGATTAAAAAAATTATTTAGCATATATTCTATACCATTAATTAGCATTTTGAAGCAAATCAATTCAATTCTCTTACATACTATACACACTGTAAAAAGCTAATAACATTGAATGTATGCACTATAACTAAAAAACTAAATTCACACAGCAATAATGGTTAATAGAAGGAACTAACTTGGTTGTTTTTGTATTTACACCATTTATAGGCTGTAATTTTCATATTTTTAGGTTTTCAGAAAATAATCCAATTTTACAGTTTATAGAACTTTATTAATCTTATAATGTCTAAAGGAAAAGAAAAATTTTATAAAACAGCTGAAGTTGAAAGTTCGGGGTGGTGAGCAATTTATTCCTGATTGTTATGAATGAACTATTTTGTAGTATATCTTACATCAATAAAACTGAAATATGCACCTTTCACACAAGTTCCAATTTATGCAATTTGGTGTCTTCTGAAATTGTGTGCATCTATTTTACTAGCACCTTTTCTTCTAGCTGTCGTGCCATGTCTATTCAGTGCAGATTCCCCAGATGACCACAGTGGAGCCCACGCTGTGTGTCATGCAGTCTGTCACATTTAGAATCATTATAACGCATTGGTATGCAATTATTTATTTTTCTGTCTTTGTACGCAGATAAATATGGAAACAGAGCGTGATCATGAGAGGAGTTAGAAGCAGAAGTAAGCAGACAGGCCAGCAACCAGAGAATAGCACAGATAGACAAAGAGCGGGCCTTTAGCAGATATAAGGGGAAGAGCAGAATGCTGTGTGGCAACCCATTTGGGTCCCCTCCCAGAGCGGGGAGCCGGCGTTTGCTTGCAATAAACTCCTGCCTTGTTTGAACTCCTCTGGTCTGTGGCTTCATTCTTCGATTCTGTGAGACACAACCCCAGCAAGAATTCCTGCTGGCCGGTTCCAGTATCAATAGCTAAATTGAAAAATGCTGGGAAAAGTGGGTCAAGTATGGAAACAGGGTCAAGTGTGAGAAAAAGCTATCTATACTAATGAAAGGGTAATATGCTAATTAGACTGAACAGACCAGACATCTTCCGGACGTCATTCTGGACATCCTTCCTGACAAAGCTGGGGCCAGGGTGAAGCCGCTCAGGGTCCCAGGTGCTTGTGGCTGGCCAGAGGGAGGGAAGCCTCGGTCCCGGGGGCAGGGGCCTAGGCAGAGGTGTTTAGGGGCGATGAGGCAGGCAGTCGAGTGGTTAGGGGTGATTAGGCAGGCAGGTAGAGGCAGTTAGGGGCGATCAGGCAGGCAAGCAGTTAGAGGTGATCAGGCAGGCAGGCAGGTGAGCAGTTAGGAGCCAGTGGTCCCGGATTGTGAAAGGGTGCAGGCTGGGCTGAGAGGACCCCCTCCCCCTTGTGCATGAATTTCATGCACTGGGCCTCGAGTATATAAATGAAACCCTATCCCAAATCCATAAGTACTTTATCAGATATTGAAATACTTAAAATACCCAGAGGAAATAATATTTTATACAGATTTATAATATTAATTTGGAAACTTCTAAATCTAAAGCAATAGTGTAACATATTTAAAACACAGATACACAATCACACTAGATTTCCAGTGTCTGTAATAATTGCTTGGAAAATTATTTCAGTCAAAATGAAAAAAATATATATCAAAAACTAACATTACACATAATAAAATAATTGTACAATATTTATTAAAAATTAACCAGCAAAACTATTAAAAGACAGAAAAGAACCTGTAGATTAATTTAAAACATATTTTGTTCTTAAAACTATATTGAGAAATGTCAGTTCTGTCTATATGTAATCTATGATTTCCACCTGAATATGAACTAGTTGAGTTGATAATAATGTTTTACTGGGTAAAAATATGCTAACTAGCAAATAAATTTGATATAAAATGAATTTAGAAATTGAACATAAGAATGTCAATAGAGAAAAAAAATATAGTCAAGAGCCCATGGAAAAAAATAGCCATGAATATTTGTGAATCCAGGAATAAAAATAGCTAATTTGTTTCTTTTTCTATCAAATACTGCTCTATATCTATATATATATTATATATTTTACATATTAAGTAAGTTATATAAATAACACTAAATGGCAAGAACTATTTTCATCGTGCTTTAATGAGGAAATGGAAGCACTGAGAGGTTAAATAACCTGACCAAATTTACTTACAAATATGTGTCTAGGTTTGAACCAAGGAAACCTGTCTTCAAAGATTAAGCCCAACCATAACATTGCATCATCTTAAGTGCACAATAAATATCATTTTTCTTATCAATGGGGAAATGACAGGCTACTTAACAGATGCTTTAGAAGAACTATTTAGTCAGTTTTACCAAATCAAAAGTAAAATAAATTAAATTTAAAAGCCTAAATAAAAGAGTACCACCAACAATGTTACATTTCTGGCCCATAACATATACCCAATAAAATTCAGTTGGATTAAAAAGATAAACATAAAACCAATTAAAAATTTATCTAGCCACACTAATTTTTAAAATTTAATGTAATTTAATTTTTTCCCATCACCATTTATCTCCCTTCCACTCGCTTCCATTTCCACCTAATCCCTTTTCCTCCACAATCACCACTCTGTGTCCATGAGTTCTTTCTCTCTGTTTTTTCTTTTTTGCTCAATCCCCCCACACCCCCTCCTCTCCATTCTGACCCCCCTCCCACTGAGCTGTCAGTCTACTATCCATGAGTCTCTTTATTTTGCTTGTTAGTTCAGTTTGTTCATTAGATTCCACATATAAGTGAAATAATATGGTACTTATCTTTCTTTGACTGGCTTATTTCACTTAGAATAATGTTCTCCAGGTCTGTCCATGTTGTCACAAAAGGTGAAAGTTTCTTTGTTACAGCTGAATAGTATTCCATTTTGTAAATCTACCATAGCTGTTTTATCCATTCATCTACTGATGAATACTTAGGCTGCTTTCAAATCTTGGTTATTGTAAATAACACTGTGATAATTTTATAATATTAAAATCTTAAAATGAGTACAGACTTTTCATAAGGTACAACATTTAGGACCCCAAATAACAGATTTCTGGAACATGGTAGACACTTAGTACTCATTTTTTAAATAAAAATATATTTTCCTGCCGAAACCGGTTTGGCTCAGTGGATAGAGCGTCGGCCTGCGGACTGAAAGGTCCGGAGGCAGCTGATCGATGTTTCTAGCTCTCTATCTCTCTCTCTTCCTCTCTGTAAAAAATCAATAAAATATATTTTAAAAAAAAGTTTTATAAAAATAAAATAAAATAAAAATATAATTTACTAAGTGAATGAATGAATTAGATGAACTGAATTGAGTAGGTACTTGCTATGTGATTTTCTGCATATGTTCTTAAGGGAGGATTTATTACCTTTTTAATAAATATTATTTTCTTTAAATATTATTTTCTTCTTCATGCCTATCCTTCTATAAAGAAGGTCACTTGCAGTTAAATACGTTTCTAAGAAACTCTGCACATAATTTTGGGCATGAATAAGGTATTCATTTGGTCATGGAATTAGAAATTAAATTTTGTACAAGATAAAGCAGGTAGTATATTTAAGTAACAAGGTGAGTGTATCATAATATTCTGTATGTCCAATCATGACCAGAAAAACAATTATGGGGGGGGGGGGAGTTGATTATCTTATTAGAATGATTCAAGGCATGAGGGAAATCCTGAGATTTCCCTCACAGTGCTTATATGTACTAGCATCCATTTAGGATATAATTTTGATGGTGTTAAAATTTATATTTGTGAGGAAAATTGTAGTTTAAATTGGTATCATTTATTGGCATTATAGTGCATATGAAAGGGAAAACAGGAATAAAGATGATCACATGAGAAATTGATTGGATTTTATTAGAATACTGTGAAGATTTGGGACTTGCATTAAATGTTATCTAAATCCTTAATCCCCTTTAAAACAGGTTCCAGAGAATCTTTGTAGACTTTACTCTACTACAATTCCTTGCTACCCTGTTCATTCAGCTACACACACACACACACACACACACACACACACACACACATGCATTGCATAAGCCAAACAACAAAATACTGTACATGAATCTTTGCAATAATAAAAACAATATCCTTGATTTGATTATACTTTTTCTAGCATTAAATGATCTAAGCTTTAAAATATAAGATCTTTTAAAATATAAAAGGAAATCTTCCAAAACTTTTAAATCAAATTGCCATCTATAATAATAAAAGCATAACATACTAATTAGACTGGACATCCTTCCAGATGTCCTTCCTTCCGGACAGAGCTGCCGCGTGCGGGAGCCCAGGCAGAGGCAGCAGAGGCTCCCCAACCATGGCGGCAGTGGGCGGGGACCAGAGCCAAGGCCCTTGCATAAATTTTGTGCATCGGGCCTCTAGTATTCTTATAAAACTAGATATAGAAATATAGAATGACTAGAGGCCCGGTGCACAAAAATTTGTGCACTCGGGGGAGGGGGAGGGGGGTCCCCCAGCCCGGCCTGTGCCTTCTCACAGTCTGGGACCCCTCGGGAGATAACGACCTGCTGGCTTAGGCCTGCTTCCGGGTGGCAGAGGGCAGGCCCAATTCCTAAGTGCAGCCCCTGGTCAGGCTCAGAGCAGGGCTGATTGGGGAGTTGGGGCGCCGCCCCGTCATGCACAGAGCAGGG
>NW_005367809.1:509579-513067 GCF_000412655.1 Myotis brandtii | reverse complement strand
GGCTGAAGCCCGGCTGAATGAAAGCCGGTTTCTGGGGTTTTGTTTAGCTTCTTATTTGCAACATAGTACATAGTTGCTTAGAGTTGCAGCTGAGAGGCCGGCAAGTGAGGCGGGGAACGTTGGAGTCCGCAGCAAGCAAGCCTCATGCTCGCTTCAGTGCCTGGCTGCTGGCCGCCATCTTGGCTGACAGTTAATTTGCATATACTCACTGATTAGCCAATGAAAAGGGTAGCGGTTGTACGGTAATTACCATGTTTCTGTTTTATTAGTGTAGATGTGTGTGCACATTCATGCAAACCTGTGCACACACATATAGACATACACTTTTTTTTTAGTTTTTGGAAGAAAAGATACTCAGAATTCTACAAGCTACATTTTGTTTGTTTTTCTCCATTCACTCATTGTCACTCCACCTAGGAGTTTTTAATTCTTCTATATTTTGCTTTTACTAATTCTGCACCAGCAGTTTCTATAACCCTAGCCCATCTGGTATATAATATATTATCATGTGTTTAATTGTGCTTAGATCACAAAATCTACTACCCTACCTTTTCTTTTACTCTTATTTCTAGACTAGAGGCCCAGCGCACATGAAATTGTGCAGAGTAGCTCACATCTGCTTGCCTCAGCTGGCCGCCCTGCCCATCACTGTTAGTAGCTCGCTGCACCGCCCTCTGCCACTCCTAGCTCTCCACCACTAGTAGCTTGTGCCCCGCCCCGCCCGCTGTGACAGCTTCTTGTTTGGTCGTGATGGTGTTACAGTGTGACGGCCATGGGCCTTTTATATAAGAGATGAATTAGAGTATTTTCTTCAGGATTTCTTAACCCAAATTAAACATTTTGAAACAAGCTCTTAATCTTTACTTCACATCTGTTCTCCATGTTCAACTTTACAATCTCTATAACAAAAAGGCTTTGAGTCATTTTTGCCAGGCTGTATACCCTCATAGATGGGAAAGCCTGTGAAAAAGAGGGAGTTACGGATATCATTAAAAAGGTGGAAAGCAAAATTAAAGCATGAATAAAATTCAGTTTTACTTCATGTACATATTGCTCTTTATAACATACAGCAACTTTGAATATCCATATAAAAGTGATGGATCTATTTCTCATTAAGATTGCTAACTCAAATGATTGCTAAACCTTTTTATTTTTGGAAAGATCATTTAAAAAAAATCAAGCATTACGACTGAAAAGTCTAATGTCTTTTCTTTTGGTCCTTGAACTTTTGTAAAAGTAGCAACGATGTTATAAGAATTATCATTATAAACAATGAGGGAATATGTGTATTGACTAAGTGACAAAATAGTCACTTTTCCCCCCTGCTGTTTATGTTTAAAGTTGTAAGTAGATTATTTCTTCTTTTAAATCCATAACTAAAAGCAAATATAAAATAATAAAATGTCTTTACCATCATAGGTGCCCAATTGAGTTTCAGAGAGTCATGCTTCAGATGAAATACTACCATGGTTACTGTCTCTAAAAAACCCATAATATCACTGCACTGTTACTGTGCAGAAGGCTGACATTTTCTTTCACAATAACACTAGAATTACTGACTAATATCGCTAAAGGGATGGCTAAAACTGCACTTCAATGCTAGCAATTTCCCTTTCTCATTGTATATTCTTTACAGATTGTCTTCCTTTTAGGAGTTAATAATTCAGAAATATTTCTATTGAAATATTCACTGGAATGATTCAATAGTTTTTTTCAGAATCTGAGATATTAAGAGTAACAGAACGTTTTTGAAGCTTTTTTATTTTAAAGTTTTACTAGAAGACTTTTTAAAATCTTTTTTTCTTTAATTATAGGGAAACCTATAGTGAATAGAATAAATATATGCAGTCAAGTATTATGTAAAACAATATATATTTAAAATGATTATAAAAATAAATAAATAAAATGATTATAATATATATGAGTCATATTTTATCTCTAGTAATTTTATAATATTCTGATATTTACTATAGAGGAATTTGTTAAAGACAAAAAATACAACTTGAAATTTTAAATCACAAAGATCTGATATATGGCATATATTTTTATAATTCAGAATAGCTATCCAAAATTTCAACAAATTTAGAATATTGTGATATGATTTGAAAAGTGTTTGAGTTACTATGATTCAAATAAGCTCTATTTATCCAGAATCCAAATATTCTTGCTATGTTGGAAGACAAGGTAAAAATGTATTTTTCAACAGTTTTAACCTAAGTCATTCATTCTGTTTTTAGACAGCTAGAGTATGTGTCATCCATTAGCAGGCTATCGTATGAAATGATCATCAGCACATAAGGTTCTCAGGTTTCATAGCCCAATCAGGGATAATTATTTTTTCAAGTCTCCATTAATGGACAAGAAAACAAATCAACTTTGTAATTAGAAGTATACAATCCATTTATATTTTTCAGTAATCTAGTTCAACAACACATTTCAGCTTTTTGTTTATTTTGAAAAACCTAAATCAGGTACCTATGCAATACTGTTGTTTAAAAAGGAAGATTAAGCTAACAATAGACTATTTGCATGCCCTTCAGATCTAAAGGTGCAAAAATCCAGATGCACTGAACTGATGCATGTTTGCTCATTTTGAAAATAGAATTATACTATTAGTAGGAATAACAAAATCCCTCAAAACCTTTACTAGTTCATCAAAGTATCAGCTGAGCAGATCTCTTAATATATTAGCATGGCATGTCTGAAAAATAATAGAAATAGAAATAGTAATAGATGAGCTTGGTTTCTCTCATCCACATTTTCTTTAATTTCTTACCTATAGAGAATTTATTTATTTATTTATTTATTTGTTTGTTCTTAATTGAATTTATTGGGGTGACATTGCTTAATAACACCATTCAGGTTTCAAGTGCACAAGTCAACAAAATATCATCTGCATACTGCATCATGAGATCATCACCCAAAGTCAAGTCTCTTTCTGTCCCCATTTATCCCTCCTCTGCCCATTTCCACCTCCCCAACCTCCCGTTCCCTCTGGTTATCACCATACTGTTGTTAGTGTCTATGTCGTACATATTTTTTGCTTAATCCCTTCAACCATTTTTCACTCAGTCCCCCAAACCTTCTCCCCTCTGGCAGCTATTATTTATTTACTAGTAGCCCGGTGCACAAAATTTGTGCACATTAAAAGGGAATTACTTGCCCTAACCGGTTTGGCTCAGTGGATAGAGCATCGGCCTGCGGACTCAAGGGTCCCGGGTTCGATTCCAGTCAAGGGCATGTACCTTGGTTGTGGGCACATCCCCAGTGTGGAGTGTGCAGGAGGCAGCTGATCGATGTTTCTCTCTCATTGATGTTTCTAACTCTCTATCCCTCTCCCTTCCTCTCTGTAAAAAATCAAAAATATATTTTTTATTAAAATGGAATTAATTAGCAGAGATATTTTAATATTGCTATTTGCCCTTTCTCTATAATAGAAATGTGAGAGATGAAAGGAAATTAGTAAAATGTATATGAAAATACTATAT
>NW_005367809.1:491869-509078 GCF_000412655.1 Myotis brandtii | reverse complement strand
TGCACCCACTTTCAATTTTAATTTATGACACAGCATTTCTGAAGGAGTAATACTATTCAGAAATTCGATGGGGAAATTTTCCTTTGTTTCTATGTTATGGTGTGGGTCCACAACATTAGTAACAAAGAAACAGAATTAAAACTTTATTGTGGGGAGCCACTACAGTGTTTTGGACAGGTTCAAGCCTTGGACTGATGAGAGGGCACAGTCCTCTCATTGCCACGTGCAAGTCCCAGCTTGGAGGGCAGGGCCCTCCCAGCACAATTATAACCAACAGCTGTAGTTGTAAGCTTGAACCTATGGTCGGAACACGTGGCCCCACGTGCCTGAGTGATGTGAGTTTGTTAGAGTTTAGGTGCATGTAGTTGAGTAGGATTGAAACCCAGGAGAATGTTGTAAACATCTTGGTCACGCCCTTACTTTGCCTCGTAGCATCTGCTATAAACTAAAGGCATGGCTGTGGGTGTGGTCGCTGTCTCTCAGAGAAGCAGCGTCCCACCGAGACCCGGCTTTCATTCTCTTGTCTGTCTTTTCTAAGCCTTTCAGCCACCCCACTCAGGTTCACTCCGTCTGGTGCGGCACACATTAGAAAGATCTGCCTCCATGCTCCCAGGGCAGGTTCCTGCCTCAAACTCCACCCTTACAGGAAACAGCTCCAGGAAACAACTTGGGGGAGGGCACAGCCATTGCCAAGACAACCCCTGTAGGACTGACTTCCTTCTGCTCAGTCCCAGCTGTTCGTCTGAATATGATGAACACCACCCATGGTTTTTATATAAGCAGATAAATGTTACTAGAGGCCTGATGCATGAAATTTGTGCAAGGGGCTCAGCCCTCGCAGCCCAGGCTTCATCCGGAGGTCATTCAGCTGTCTGGTCTAATTAGCATATTACCCTTTTATTATTATAGATTTTGTCTGACTTTGACTCATGACAGCCAATGAGTTCCATCACAATATTCTACTTCTCACTAGTTTTCACTGTTACACTTTTTTTTCTAAATGTACTTTGCTTCAGTATAATTTCAATTCTCTGAGCTTATTTCCCTTTGAACCTGATTATCTTTCAGTAAATAAGAAATTATAATATGCTATGGATGCTTTATAATGTTAATTATTTTATAAATTATTTTACCATTATCATTTTCCACTCCCTTATTAAAATTAATTGTATTATCTGCATAAAGTGCAAAGATCTAACTTGTTTAGTTTGATGAGTTTTAGCAAATGTACACACCTGGGTATAACCTATTTCTCAGTTCATTAGAATTTCCAGAGAAAGAGAACCAATAATATGGATAGATGAAGATATGGTTATAGGTATATAGACAGACAGGAAGGAATTTACTATGAGTGATTTGCCCATGCTATTATGGAGGCTGAGAAGTCCCACAATGTGCCATCTGTAATCTGGGGACCTTGGACAGCCAGTGGTGTAGTTCCAGTCCAAATTGGAAGGACTGAGAACCAGGGAAGCCAATGGTGAAAGTACCAGTCTGAATCCAAAGGCACGGGAACCAGGAGCACAGATGTCCAATGGCAGGTGAAGATGGATGTCTCAGCTCAAACAGAGCAGATGTGTCCTTCCTCTGCATCTTTGTTCTCTTTGGGCCCTCTAAGTAGTGAATGGTGGCCACCACACTCGTGAGGGCAATCTTCCTTACCCAGCCTAGCAATTCAAATGCTAATCTCTTCTGGAAACACTCTCACAGACCCTCTCAGACATCACATTTTGCCAGCTATCTGACCATCTCAGCCTAGTCAAGTAGACACATGTAATTAACCATCGCATGCAGCATGTTTATATTTATCTTGCTTGGGTTTCCTAGGCTTCTTAATTTTGTACTTAATTGTCTTTAATCAATTTTTGAAGGCTCTCAGTTGTTTCATGTTTTTTTTTTTTTCTTCTGCTGTACTTTCTCTTTCCTTTTCGGCAACTTGATTACATATCTGCTAGGTCATTTCATGCTATACCACAGACCTCAAGATCTTTTTATTTCTTAGTCTTTATTTTAACCAATGTTTTCAATGTAGATATTTTTATTAATTTCAAGTTCATTTTTCCACTGCTTAGTACTTTTTCAAATTTAACAGTGAATTCTCTACTTATGATATTTTATTTTAATTTAATATTTCCTTTCATTTTAGTCTTTATTTGTTTCTTTGTCCCCATGAATGTCCCCATAGGTTACATTGTTTACAATTTTCAGCATGTTTTTTTTTAACGTTCTTATACTAATTACTTAAAGTCACTTTCTAATAATTTAGTATCAGGAAAACCTTTCTGTCTGCTTCTACTGATAGTTGTTCCTACAGCTTTTGGTCATATTTTCTCACTTTTGATATTAGTGTAATATTGTCAACATTTGTAAATGTCATTCCAGAATATTGATTGGGGAGCTGAATCTATCTAATTGATAGTGGAACATGATCTGGGCATTTTTAAATGTTTATTTTGATGCAGTTTTCCACTATGTTCCAATATTTTTATTATGGTGGTTGATAACTTAAATAATTAATTTATTAGCAAGATCTTCCATCCAGCTATCAACAAGATGCTTTGTAGCACTATGGCTAAGAGGGAATATTTATATGCAGCCACTTACTCCTTCTTTTAGGACTGGTTATATTGCAAATAACCTAGTCTGAACATCTTCAGGAAAGGAAATTTCATGTTTTTTTAAGTAAAGTTATTCAATATTAAGTCATCATTGCAAGTTGGGCATTTCTGCATTTGTGACTTTTATTATGCTATATAAGGTATTTTAATTTGTAGTTAAAATTTTTTCATGTTCTTAAACACTATTATTAGGTTTCTCTTAAGCATATGCCTTTATAAGAATCACTTTCTCAAGTGCTTTACTATTATGTTCAGGTGTTCTTTGTTAAGGATTATTAATTTCTTAACCATCCCACTTTAAACTGTCATAGGGTTTTTTCATGGTTTTAATAATCTAATTCCTGCTTGGTCTCTAACAAGAAACCAAGAGTTATGAGGGTTCTCATAAATCTTATTTGAAGTCTTGCTATCATTTATTTTTTCTTTTTATAGCTCTAATTGTTATATTGAGAAAACAATAGCATATTCAAATATGAGTCTTGCATCAAATCTAAAATCCATTAACAAACAACAGTTGTGAACATGTATGAGAATGATTTAAAAATACATGGCTTAATTTTCCCAACACTTGAATTTGGCTCACAATCTTACATTTTCTTAAACACCCAAAATAACCAAAAATTCTCTTTCATTTGTTCTGAAAAATCTTAGATCTAATTTAGTCATCATCCTTCATATCATAATATATCATAACTCTTTATTAAGAAAAGAATTTGCTAATGTTTGGTTTCAATTAGGGTAATCTACAGCTTTTTTTTTCTCACTTAACATAGCTTAAATAACACTTTGTTTTACACTCTGCAATATGCTAAGGAGGAGAAGTGCTGAAATATTCATGTTTGTGATCCATTGCAATTATTCCCTTGTGCTTTCTGGGTTTTGCAATAACAGAACAGAGGAGTTACATAAGTATCAGCAGTATGGGGCCTTTCGAAATAAACTTTCTAAGTGGAATACTTGGGAGCATGTTATGTTGGCCAACGAAAATACTGAAACTAAATAAACTTCTTGGTGATGTCTTAGAATTTATAGAATACACACACAAAAAGGTTATAATTTTAATAGTCGTAGGAAGATAGTAACATAAAAGTACAAATTAAAACACCAGGTGAGCAGACTATCAGCATCTGTATATATCATTTTCAGACAAATTGGAACAAGATGAAAATAGTAGATGAAAAATGGAGGAGGTTTTATACTACACAACTTCACACATATGGTATTCACATTTTACAAGCAAGGAAGTTGGGACTCACAGTGGTCAAAAGCCTTACCAATGACACAGAAAAATGAAAATCATTAGATTTGAAGCTTATATTATCTCTACTAAGTGATGAAGGAAGACTTGTACTTAATATCTTTTTTCTCCCAGCCTGGCTGGCATGGCTCAATGGTTGCTCATTGACCTATGGTTTCATTCCCAGTCAGGGCACATGCCTGGGTTGAGGGGTTGATGCATGCAGTAGGTAACTAATCAATGATTCTCTCTCACCATTGATGTTTCTACCTCTCTCTCCCTCTCCCTTCCTCTCTGAAATTAAAAAGAAATTAATCTTTTTATCCCAAATCATGGAATCTAATTACTAATTTCTAAAAAATATCTGGGTGATGCCATCTCTAAGATAAATAGAACAAAATGTGTGTGTGTGTCTGTGTGTGTGTGTGTGTGTGTTGCATGTCTCTGAATATGCATGCCTGTGTTGGTGACAAATATTAAATCTAAAAGAAATTATTTCTGTGTGTATGTAGGGATGGCTATAATATTTGCATTAGATTGGGTTATTGTCCTTGACGTTTTTACTCCCTCCTGCAGGGAAACTTTGTTGTGTCCTCCCTCTATGGACAAAGTATAACTACTTGGACACATGGATGATGGTCTTGACCCTGTGACTTATATCCCTCATTTATGCATAATTCAGTGTTAGTGGTATGGAAATAAACACCTTGGGTAAAGAGCGATATATGCTCATTATTTCCTTCTTTTTTATCATACCATTTCTTCTTTCTGTTCTTCTTTATTTTCACTTAATATCAACCCATACTGAACTTCCCTTATCAAGTAACTATACTCTACTAGCACCTGGGAAGAAACTTATTCTTTAGAAACTTAACTGTAGATGGAGGGAGAAAGGTAATGACTGTGGGGAGAAATGAGAGAAAGTTCCTAAATAATTAATTACATTAAATTGTAATGGATATATAGATAAACAATCCAATAAAAAAAATGGGCAAAGGACCTAAATAGACACTTTTCGAAAGAGGACCTAAGGAAGGCCAAGTGACATATGAAAACATGCTCAAAGTCACTAATCATCCGAGAGATGCAAATCAAAACAACAATGAGGTACCATCTCACACCTGTCAGAATGGCTATCATCAACAAATCAACAAAAAACAAGTGCTGGTGAGGATGCAGAGAAAAAGGAACTGTGCACTGTGGGTGGGAATGCAGACTGGTGCAGCCACTGTGGAAAATAGTATGGAGTTTTCTCAAAAAATTAAAGATGTTACTCCCATTTGACCCAATAATCCCACTTCTAGGACTATATCCCAAGAAAACAGAAACACCAATCAGAAAGGATATATGCACCCCTATGTTCATAGCAGCACAATTTACCATAGCTAAGATTTGGAAACAGCCTGAGTGCCCATCAGCAGATGAGTGAATTAAAATCCAGTGGTACATCTACACAATTGAATACTACACTGCTGTAAAAAAGAAGGAATTCTTACCATTTGTTGCCGGGAGCCGGTCCATCCTTGCTGCTTGACACAGTCGCTACAGAGAAGAAACATCTGCACAGCATATGTTTCAAGGGACCTGGCGTATATGGCATACTGTTCTTAATATGTTTGCTCCCCTTCTTGGCGCTATGTGTTTTAACCAAGGTCACCTCTCCGAGAAAGGTTGTTTCCCCAGGTAAGAATATTTCCCTGAAGTTAGGGAGGGAATAAAACCCCTTAACTAAGTGCCAGGTGGGTAGTTAATCACTTTAACTATGAACAATCACGCTTAAGCTACATAATCTTTACTCCCTGGAATGGAGATAAGAAACAACGCCCTAACCTTTGGAATAGAAATTGACAGGATTAAAATCAACTGGTATAAATACAGATGTAACAAGACAACAGGAGACAGAACCTAGCGAGAGAACATGGCAAAAGATCCTGGACAGAACCTGGCTAGAGAACCTAGCGACCGAACCTGGCTGGAGATCCTAACCAGAACTTGGCCAGAGATCGTGGCTAGAGATCCTGGCTAGGCTGCTGATCAACTGGATGCTGCCTCCGTGTCATTCCTTCTTCGCCGACTCCGTCCACACCTTGGGGAACCCCTGAACCTGTTGGGGCTTGACCCCAACAATTTGTAACAGCATGGATGGAACTGGAGAGCATTATGCTAAGTAAAATAAGGCAGTCGGAGAAAGATAAATATAACATGATCTCACTCACTTGTGGAATATAATAAACAACATAAACTGATGAGCAAAAATAGATCCAGAGACATATAAGCATAGAACAGACCCTCAAACCTCAGAGGGAAGGCGAGGGGAGGTTAGAAATCAACCAAAGGACTTGTATGCATGCATATAAGCATAACCCATGGACACAGACAGTAGGGGAGTGAGGGCATGTGCTGGTGGGTGGGAGTGCTGGGGAGAGGTCAATGGGGGGAAAGGAGACATATGTAATACTTTCAACAATAAAGAATTAAAGGGGAAAATGTAATGAATAGAGATTTATTTAAAGATCAAGAAGGCTATGCAAAATAAATCTATTATTTTCACTTTGTGAAATCAAGAGAAAAACTCAGAAGTGATGACATTTACAGAGACTGCTATGTTCATTATAATATCTGTGACAGCAGTACAAAAAATATGATATAATGGATTTAATTTTATTTATTACTCAAATAGTTATACAGTTTAAAGACACTTTCTATACCAGATAGCAATATTCAACCTACAACAATAAAATAGAAAATTGAAAATCAGACCACTAAAATTTTCAATTGGTCCATTGTTCTAGTCTCATTTGTTCTCTCATCATGTAAGACTGTCTATGAATATTTTCATGGTTGTTAATTCTGTTATTCTTGAGGTAACTTTAGAGTATGAAGGGGAAATCAAGTGCTTGTAATGTTTATAAGGATGACAGTAAAGTAGTCAGCTTATGTCACTAACAGTTTTGATCCAGTAGCTACTTAAAAAAAAAAAGTTTTCTAATATACCCGAGTATCAGAATTAAATGAAAGTTTATCCTCTCTAATCTGCAAAGACTAAGAAGAGATTAATAACTGATATTTACTGGCATACTTACTAAGTGAAAATAGCTGGACACAAGTGAAAAGATAAACTTTGCAAAGTAATTGAATATTTTATCAGTTTAAGTAGTTAAATATCAGATTAAGTTTTATCAGAAGTTTAGAGATCATGTTGAGAAGCTCATTTCAAAAATGTGTTAGTTCCATCCTTCCCTCTCTGTAAGGCAGCTGGCACCACCTGGTGAATTATCCAGTCAGGTATCAGCTTTAAACTTTGCAATGTGTGTCTCCTAAAAACATAGATTGGAGCCATCAAGCAAAGTCATTCAAATTTGGTGCAAGAGTGTGATTTAGACTCTAAGGCATTTCTTTCCAACAGCTCTTGAGGAAATTTTGACAATTTTACATTAAATTATTAATAATAAGTATAGTTGTCTTCTTTTCATAGCTTAATATTTAATCTCTGACAATTCTACTTTTCATTTTATTACTAAACATTTGACAAATAAAATTTCAGTAGGGGAAGGCATTTTACTGTGGATTTTCACCCTTGCTGATTGTCTTTTCTCTGCTGTTTGTCCTTGAAAATATAAATAAACTTAGTACAATGAATTGCTTTTTGAATAGAATTAATTTTTAAGTGAGAAAAGAACATCATTTTCTTTCTTTCCTTAACGCCTACCACATTCTGTTGTCTCATATTAGAGACAAGACCCCCTCCCAACCAGAAGTCAGGACAGAATTTGACTCCAGGAACATCATGACACTTCCAGAATGGTCCATATTAGGAAAAATACGCCCTTCCTGAGAAGGCTGGAAGGCTAATTCCAATGTAACCTGATTATTTGGGAGTGGGGAGGAGTCTAGCAATCTGAATCTGTGTCAGCAAGCCCAGTGCACATTCTTAATAACCTATAATTAAGTCACTGCCTCTTTCCCAGAAACTGGTCTTGCAAGACCTGTTACCTAAGTACAGAGGCCATAAACTATGAACAGTGCACAGCCCCGGAGGGGGAGGTTATTAGCGCTGGCGCCAGGCCAGACCATTAGATATGGTCTCAAGACCCACAACACCTGGGGCCTTTTTTGCAAAGCCCTCGAAAGGACCAGAAACATAATCCATATTTGAGGGACAAAGACACCAGAAAGATATAAAAGAGAAGCTCCCTGCATGTTACTTTGCTCAGACTTGGAAAATTATTTCACTGAGTCCGCTAGCGTAATAAACTGTGTAACTCTTTTTCTCTAAAGAGTTGCTTGGTTTTTCTCCAGTCTTCTGCAACATTCCCACCCAGACTTTGGTGCCACAAAGTTCAGAAACAATCCACCCTTAGAAACCTATAAAATCCCAGGAATTGACTGAGCCAGCATGTAACTCACTCTATCCACTCAGAAGCATACTTTCACTTCTTTCAGAGCTCCCCATCTTACCTGATTCATTTTCTCTACCTAAATAAAGCTTTCTATTGCTCTCACTCCAACTGGTTCTTGAATTCTTTCCTCTATGAGTCAAGAGTTGGAGGGAAGGGCCGGCCCCAGGCATAGAACTGTTCTGGTGACATTATGGCTACAACCAATACATCCTATATTCTGTCTTCGGAATATATATATGGAATCTCAATATACCATCATGGCTCTCTAATAGCACTAGCCAACAGGTATTTCTTCAGCCATGGAAATATCCTACACTTTCATGCTTCTGTCAATGAAGAGCTGCATATACAAAGTTAGTCCCATAGTGTTGTAGAAGACTGAAGAAACCCAAGCGATTCTCAGAGAAATGGAGTTACACAGCTTTATTACACCAACGGTCTCAGAGGAGCTGCCTACAGAGTCTGAGCAAACCAATATGGTGGAAGCCCTTCTTTTATCCCTTTTTGGTTTCTTTGTCCCCCAAATATGGATGGGGACTTCCAGACCTTTCATGGGTTTTGCAAAAAGCCCCGTGGGTTGGGATGGGGGTCTTGAGATCATATCTAAGGAATTGGCCTGACACCAGCACTGATAACCCTCTCTGGGGGTTATGTATTGTTCATGGTTTATAGACTCTGTAAAATGTGAGCATTTAGGTAACATGTCTAGCAAAAGCAGATTGTAGAGAAAGGGGCAGTGACTTAATTATAGGTTATCAAGAATGTACATTAGGTTACTGCACAGATTCAGATTGCTACCCCCCCAAACATCAGGGTTACATTGGAATTAGCCTTTTAGCCTTCTCAATAGGATTACCATGGAGCTGAAAAATTCCTATCACCTAATGGATGGTTTTGTAACCATCTTCATGTCATAGTGCAATGCATTACACAAATACTTATCACTGTGTTACAGTTGCCTATAGTATTGAAAGGAGTTTTTAGGGGTAAAACGGGCAGGTTTAGAGAGTTTTGGGAATTAGGGGGACCATGGGGAAGGGAGGCATAGTTGGTTGAGGACTTAGAGTTGGCAAAAGGCATACATTCACAAAGAATAAAAGGATAAGGAGAGAGGAAGACACCCATTCACAGAGGATAGGGAAAAGCCACAGGGGGTAGAGAAACAAAAGGAAGATAGAAGGAAACAGATTTTCATAGGGGATAGAGAATTCTACCACTGAAGGAGGAAAGATGGGGGGTGGGGGGCACATGGGGTTTGAGTTTTGAAGCTGCTATAGTGACCAATCAGAGGGGATATCAGGACACAAAGAACTGCAATCTTTATAAATCTTAAAAAGAGTGGCTTATTGAGCTATCCCCTTTGAAATCCCCTCCCTATGTGGGAGTCTGTACTTGTTTCCAATAAATTTCCACTTTTTCATTTACCACCTTTTATCTGTGGCTTCATTCTTCGAATCCACCTGTACAAAAACCCGGGAAAGAAATCACCTGTGCATACTGCCCAGAAAGAAACCATGAGTTTCAGTTTGGTTCCGTGTTTCAATATATTGTATAGTAACATGCTGTATAGGTTTGTAGCCAAGAGCTATAGGGGAACAGAATTTGTCACCCTAAAGTATGTCTATTAGTATAAGGATTATTTTAGGCTGATTAATTTTAAGAGCAGTTGCCCTTTGTAAAACATATTTACATTTGTAAGGGAACTCTCCATTTATAAGAATGTCTCCTTGGCTATATCTGGAAGAAAAGAATGAATTTATCTTTAGAAACTCCTATCAATGCAGAAGACAAAGACTTAAATCTACATAATGACCTTTCCCTTGTTTACTGTGTTTTTCCTGGTAACTTTCCATAAATGATTCCCCTACCCCAAAATCTTTTGTCTTCAGCTGGAGATAGTATTATAAAGTGGTGCCTTCAGTCATTTTGGTGAGTTGTACAGTTTTACCAGGTCTCTCCCTTGTATATAGCAGGTATACATGTTATTAATTTTTGTTTTTATCTTGAAAATCTGTCTTTTATTACCAAGAGGTCTTGGCCAAGAACTCAGAAGGATAAAAGGAAAACTATTTTTTCTTCCCAACAGAGTAATAGGCTCTTCCATATAGCCAAGATGTAGTTGGCTATACCATCTAGGTTTGTGTAACTGCACTCTATAATATTCACATAACAACAAAATTGCCTAATGACACATATCTCAGGATGTATACCCCTGTTTCACTTCACATAATGTTTTGAGGTTCTTCTATGAGGTAGCTCATTCCTTCTTTTGTTTTGTTATTTAATTATTTTTTTATTATGGACAGTATTATAGATGTCTCCCACCTCCCCCCTATTGCTCCCCTCCAACCTGCTCCCACACAACCCCAGGCCTTCACACACTATTGTATGTGTCCATCGGCTATGCATATATGCATATCAGTTCTTTGGTTAATCTCTTACCATACCCTCACCTCCATTCCCTCTGAAATCTCTCAGTCTGTTCCATGTATCCATGCCTCTGGACCTCTTTTGTTCATTAGTTTATTTTGTTCATTAAATTAAACATATAAGTGAATTCATGTGATATTTGTCTCTCTCTCTGACTGGCTTATTTCACTTAGCATAATACTCTCTAGGTCCCTCCATGCTGTTGCACAAGATAAGAGATCCTTCTTTATAACAGCCACATAGTACTTCATTGTATAAATGTACCACAGCTTTTTATCCACTCATTTACCGATGGGCACTAGGATTGTTTCTAGATCTTACTAGTAGCTATTGTAAATAATGTTGCTATGAACATAGGGGTACATAGATGCTTTCTGATTGGTGTTTCTGGCTTCTTAGGATATATTCCTAAAAATGGGATCACTGGGTCAAATGGCAATTTGGATGCCAAAATTTCCAGTCTGGTCCAAGTTCTTTCTCTTGTAAAATCCAAGAATGAGTTCACGAACAAAGATGGTTAGTGGAAGCAAAGTTTATTGAGAGATAGACAGATGCCCTGCAGCAGGGAGCAGCAGGGAGGGGGCCCAAGCTTCTGGTTAAATTTCTTTGTCTGGAGTTAGGTTATGTTTTGCTGCCTTCTGATTGGCTCTTTCAAAGAATTCTGTCTTAGCAACATCCATACATTTTAAAGCTCATGTTCCTGCTTGCAGAATGAACCTGATTGAGGACTGCCACTCAGGTCCAAGGTGACATATGGGGCGCGGCTACAGTGTTTTGGACAGGTTCATGCCTTGGACTGAGGAGAGGGCACAGTACTCTCATTGCCACGTGCAAGTCCCAGCTGGAGGGCAGAGCCTTCCCAGCACAATTATAGACAACAGCTATAGTTGTAAGCTTGAACCTATGGTCCGAACACTTGGCCCCACGTGCCTGAGTGATAGAGTTCAGGTGCATGTAGTTGAGTAGGGTTGAAACCCATGAGAATATTATAAACATCTTGATCATGCCCCTACTTTGCCTCGTGGCATCTGCTTTAAAATAAAGACACAGCTTGTGGGTGTTGGCGCTGTCCATCAGAGGAGCAACGTCCCACCGAGACCCAGCTTTCATTCTCTTGTCTGTCTTTCATCGCCTCCATCAGGGTCACTGAACCAGGCTGAGCTGGCATGAGTATGCCATGGCCATGCCGGCTCCCCACAGTGACATCACTGTTCCCACCTAGCTGGGTTGCCCTAGCAACTCCTGCCTCGCCTTGTTCAGTTCTAGGTCCTTTTGTTTGTCTCTGTGGTGCAGTCAGCAAGCTGCATCCTGTTATTTCACAAGAGTCTATTACTGTTGGACTTCCCTGTGCTATTCCCCCTCCCCTGGTCCTGTCTCTGATTTCCTAGTTCTCTTCTATCTCCTCAATTCTATTTTGAGGAAACTCCACTGTGAAAAACATCAGTGGCTGCACAAGTCTGCATTCCCACCAGCAGTGTACCAGAGTTCCTTTTTTTCCATATCTTCACCAGCACTTGTTTGTTGATTTATTGATAGCAGCCATTCTGGCAGGTGTGAGGTGAAACCTCATTGTATTTTTAAGTTACATCTCTCTGATGATTTGTGACATTGAACATTTTTTTCATATGTCTATTGGCATCTGTATGTCCTCTTTGTTGACATGTCTGTTCAGGTCCTTTGCCTATTTTTTAATTGGGTTGTTTGCCATTCTGGTTTTGAGTTGTATGAGTTCTTTGTATATTCTGGAAATTAACCCCTTATCAGATGTATCATTGATGAATACATTCTTCTATATAATGGGTTCCCTTTTAATTTTGTAGATGGTTACTTTTGCTGTACAGATCTTTTGGGTTTGACATAGTCCCATTTCTTTGTTTTTCCTTTGTTTCTCTTGCCCTAGGAGATGTATTGGTTAAAATACTTCTACATGAGATGTCTCAGATTTTACTGCCTATAGTTTATTCTAGAATTTGTATGGTTTTGTGACTTATATTTAAGTCTTATTCATTTTGAGTTTATTCTCTTGTGGTGTAAGTTAGTGGTCTACTTTCATTTTTGGCATGTACCTGTCCAGTTTTCCAATGCCATTTTTGAAGAGACTATCTTTATTCCTGTTAGAGTTTGGCTAGTGATGCCGGATGTGAAAGAATTCACAACTAAAAGAAGAGATGCAGAGAGGACGTGCATTTTACTTTTCAATAGAGGAAAGGGCCAAGTATTGCTAGTCAGTACAGGGTAGGGAACAAAGAGTGGCCTGCTCTTTTAAGCAGTGGCTATTGCTATGTGACAATGAAAGGATGAAGATTTTCTTTAAGTTGAGCAGATACTGGGGATTTGTCTTGAAAAATTAGTTTGTTTGCTTTCCAGGACACAGTCTGGCAGATGTCTTAGGGCAGTGATGGTGAACCTATGACATGCGTGTCAGAGGTGACACGCGAACTCATTTTTTTGGTTGATTTTTCTTTGTTAAATGGCATTTAAATATATAAAATAAATATCAAAAATATAAATCTTTGTTTTACTATGGTTGCAAATATCAAAAAATTTATATATGTGACACGGCACCAGAGTTAAGTTAGGGTTTTTCAAAATGCTGACAAGCCGAGCTCAAAAGGTTCGCCAGAACTGTCTTAGGGAGATGTATTAGTACTTTTCCCAAGCCTGTAAAACATGCTTAGAGCAAAAGTTATAAAGAGTTCAAAAGGGAGATCTGTTTGAAGGGGGAAGGGAAAGGGAACTTTCTACTAACTAGAGGCTGCTTGGAGTGAATTATCCCTGAGTTGAAGAAGGGGATGTAAGAATGAAGCCTTGAGAGTAGCTAATCTTGTCCCGCAGTTTGAACAGAGCGGTTGTTTGAATCAGAGGAGCCAACAATCTTGGGATTTAATAAATTGTTGAAAGACACAACAAAGAAAATGTGAGGCCTTTTTCCAATCCGTACAACTCCATTGTACACTCTTGCCTCCTTTGTCAAATATGAATTGACCATAATGGCATATGTCAGTTTCTGGGGTCTCTGTTCTGTTCCCTTTGTCTCCATGCCTGTTCTTATGCCAGTACCAGGCTGTTTTGATTACAATGGCTTTATAACATAGTTTGATATCTGGTATTGTGATCCTCCCAACTTTGTTCTTATTTCTCAAGATTGTTTCCATATAAATTTTTGAAATCTTTGCTCTAGATCTGTGAAATATGCCATCAATATTTTAATAGGAATTATTTTAAATCTATAGATTGCCTTGACTCATTCCTTTGCACTAGAGGCCCAGTGCACAAAATTCATGCATGGGGGGAGGATCCCCTCAGCCCAGCCTGCATCCTCTCCAATCTGGGACCCCTTGTGGAATGTCTGACTGCCGGTTTAGGGCCCATCCAGGGATGGGCCCTAAACCGGCAATCAGACATCCCTCTTGCAATCCTGGACCACTGGCCCCTAATCGCTCACCTGCCTGCCTGCCTGATCACCCCTAACTGCCCCTGCTGATGGCCTGGTCACCTCCTACTGCTCCCCCTGCCAGCCTGGTTGCCCCATGCAGCCTGCTGCTCAGTCATTTGGTCAGCTCTCACTAACCCCCTGCCGGCCTGGTTGCCCCATGCAGCCTGTTTGGTCCTCCATTTGGTTGTTTTGGTTGCAACGGTCACTTAGGCTTTTATATATATAGACTAGAGGCCTGGTGCACAAAATCCAGGCACTCAGGGTGGTCCCTCATCCCAGCCTGTGCCCTCTTGCAGTCTGGGAGCGTTTGGAGGATGTCCAACTGACGGCTGTTCGGTGTTTGGTCATCCATTTGGTTGTTTCGGTTGCGACAGTCACTTAGGTTTTTATATATATAGATAGTATACCATTGTATGGCTACATCATATTTTTTTAATCATTTTTTACCAATTGATGGAAATTTAGGTGGTTCACACTTTTTGGTTACAATGAATGACAGTCCTATGACCATTCATGTACAAGACCATGGGTATATATGTTTTGAATCCTCTTAGGCTTAGAGCTAGATTTATAACATCTTGGTTGTATAGTAGTTTTAAGTTTGTTTCTTCAGGAAATGGAACATTTTGCAAAGTGGCTGCACTATTTTACTTTCTCATCAGTATATATTAGAGTTCCTGTTTATCTCTTCACTAACATTTTTTTTTATTTCTGACAACCTTTCTAGTAGTAAAAAATGATATCTTATTTTAGTTCTGATTTGCAGTTCTCTATTGATTAATGATGGTGAGTATTATTTCATAACCTTATTAACACTTGTATATCTTCATCATTGAAATGTCTTCATATTTTTGCCCCTTATTTTATTGTACTGTTTATTTTATTATTGATGTGTAAAAGATTTTTTTTTATCAGATATGTGTTTTATAAATATTGTCTCAAAGTCTATATTTTGTTTTGCATTTTGCCTTCTGAGTCCTCACCTGCTATGAAATTTACAGTTGAAATCAGCCTCTAACTGTCTATCACTATTTGTTTTCCTGGTTTTTTTTATTCATATGTCATATCATCATCTAACATAGTATAGGTTTTACTTATTTAATTAGTTTAATGTCTTTACCTCCCTACTAGAATATAAACTCCAGGAGAAAAACACTTGTTATCTATGTGGGTTTTCTTTTTTTAATTTTTATTTTTGTGTCACTGCTTTGTACTTAACACATCTTAGCCTCTCAATGTAAATGTCATTGGAAAAAAGGGATAATTATATACAAGAATTTTATGCAAAATAAATGTCCTTAAGGTAATAATTATTCCCTTTGTTAGTTTTGTGAAATAACATTGTCAGGTCTCACTGGATATTTGTGTGTATTTCCTTCTGGGAGGCTAACTATTGAGCATTATAACTAAAATATATACAGGCATACCTCACTTTTTAAAAGCTTGCATGATGTCACTTTACTTTTACAGAAGATCTAAATTATAACCTTCCTTTCTTATTTAACCAATAAGAAATATGAAGAGGATTTTCATTTACGAAAGAAAGCAAAAATAGCTTTCAGCGTTTGTTTTGCAGCAATCCGTTACACAGTCAGCGCACTCCACAAGCAGCAAGAGTGGCACTGCCACGCCTCTTCCCCAGGGAACCACAGCAGCAGCTTAGCGTCAAGCACCACAGCATTGCCCTGTGTCTGGGAGTACTGGTGCTTCATCTCAATTTATTTTGTGCATTCCTTCTTTCACTCTGTGTTAGTACTTTAGGTTGTATGTGTTATTTGGTATGATTTGGTAGGTTACTTGGAGGGCTGTTGGGAATGTTCAAAATGTTTTCCATGTATATAATGGTAAATGCTTTTTTACTTTATGCCATTTTGGTTTATGAACAGTTTCATAGAAATGTTCTACTTTCAGATAGCGTGAAAAACCTATAGTGTCAAATTGTTTTGAATGTATGATTCATTCATAGAAAATTAGAATTTAAAGCAATGCATAAGAACATGCTGTTTCCCTGTATGATTATTTCTGCAGTCCAAGTGGTTTTATTACAACTTGCTTTTTAAACTTTTTATAAACAGATAAAAATAATCAGTATTTAGTAATGTAAAAAACACCTATAACCTTTTGCCAAGCTTTAGAATATTAGTATTATTGCCTTGTTTTTATCTTGCAGCTAGTTCTACGACTAAATCAATCTTGAGTTTGTTTTTACCTTTCTGCCTACTTAGGTTTAGAACCAATCTATTATGAATTATCTGAGGTTCTTTCTGGACCTTAAAGTAATCACATCTCTAATGCTTTTGTACAGTAGCTCTTTAATCTTCTTCATAGAGTAGGCAGAATAACTTTACACTTTACTTTTCTAACAAAATGTTTCTTGGATAAGAATTTCAAGTGGGAGAAGAATCGGGTTATCTCATTCAGGTATACGTGAAATACACTTAAATCCTCCCGCTCATATACACATTAAATAATTTTTGAATTTCCTATATTTATATAATGCATATAAAAATCTATACATTTTAAAATCAGTTTTTTTACCAAAAATGAGAAAAATTATTTCTACTTTCTCTATGAAGAAGTTGAAAACACTAAGTAGGATTTTATTTGTTTACTTGAATTGTTTCTTTTTACTTCTGATAAATGTCAGTAAGTCACTTAGACTTTTTTTTTTTAAATATACTTTATTGAGTTTTTTACAGAGAGGAAGGGAGAGGGATGGAGAGTTAGAAACATCGATGAGAGAGAAACATCGATCAGCTGCCTCCTGCACACCTCCCACTGGGGATGTGCCTGCAACCAAGGTACATGCCCTTGACCGGAATCGAACCTGGGACCCTTCAGTCCGCAGGCCGACGCTCTATCCACTGAGCCAAACCGGTTAGGGTGTCACTTAGACTTTTAATGCTTTAGTTCCTACCCTTAAAAATGTAGAGGACAATAATATCTAGTTCACACATTATTGGGGAAATAAAATGAGAAATGTATGCTTGGTGTGCTATAACTTCTAAACTATTGAACAGTTATACATTTCAAAACACGTTTTAGGATATTTTAAAACGAGTAGGTTATTGTATTGAGGAGATAGAAG
>NW_005367809.1:485946-491848 GCF_000412655.1 Myotis brandtii | reverse complement strand
GGGGGGGGGGGGGGAAACAGGGAAGTCCAAGAATAACAGAATGCAGCTTGTTGACTAGTTGCTAAGGCAACAGGCTGGGCGGAAACCCACCTAGACAGGAGTTGCTGGGGCCCAACGGGGCAGGAAAGAACCAATAGACAGAGAGCTTCCTCCACCCTAGACAGACAGCTTCCACAGAAGAACCAATTAGAATCCAGCAGAGGATAGATATCCAGCAGGAAGACGGAGTGCTTCAGTGCAACCCACTTGGGTCCCCCTCCCTGCTAGAGGGAGTCTGTCTATGTCTCAATAAACTTCGCTTTCGCTTAACTCTGTCTGTAAACTCATTCTTCGACTTTGTAAGACAACGAACTCGGACCGAACACTGCATCCTGGTATCAGTATCATTGTTTCCTCAATACACAGCTACAAATGAACATGGAATGATCACAAAGCTGCGCTAAGTTTTATTTAGTTTTCCAATAGCAGTGTTCGGTATATGTAGTAAAGGAAATGGGCGGGGAGAGAAAGAGATTAAGGAAAAGAGAGAAAAATTAAGAAAGAGGGAGCTTTATTATGTTGCTTGATGATAATCAAAATATTTAAGTGAAAGCAACATTTTATAATAAAACATTTATTCCTCCTTTTCCTCGCATGTTTTGTTTGGTCTCATAATACATTTTTTATTTAACTTGGATCCTAAGGGTCATTATAAAGTCCAAGCCCACTCAATTACTTATGCTACCATTTCAACCTTTGCCAACACACACACACACACACACACACACACACACACACACATACACACACAGGGAGGAATGATAAAGTTAAGTTTAGAGTTTAACATTTAATTTGTGTACAATATTTCAAAATTGTTTCTATTTATTTTATCAAGTTAAAATGTAATTTCTACAGGTTAGCATAGATAGATAATATTAATAATTTAAGACTTCATTCTAGAAAATAAATCCAAATATAATTGTTAAGTAATGTGAACATGGATTTTTCTCTATTTTCTTAATGTATTATGTGTTCTAAATGCTTGAAACTATCTTACTCATTACAAATTTAACTAAAATACCCTATATATCATAAAGTTCCTTTGAATCAGTGAAAATAAATAGTGTTATTTTCATAAATATCCAGGAAGACAATATATATTTCAATATGAATAGACAAATTTATTGTCTTAAAATTGTTTGCTTACAAATTAATTTAAAATTACATGTTTCTACCTGGCCAGATGCTCATTGGGCTGGAGTATAGTCCTGATCAACCAAGGTTTGGGGTTCGATCCCGGTCAGGGCATATACAAACCAATGAATCCTATATAATAAAGAGGTAATATGCAAATTGACCATCACACCCTCACACGAAATGACTGCCCCCATGCCATCACAAGATGGCAGCCCCCATGTCATCACAAGATGGCCAGCAGGGGAGGGCAGTGTGGGAGATCAGGCCAGAAGGGGAAGGCAGTTAGGGGCAACCAGGTCAGCAAGGGAGGGCAGTTGGGTGCAACCAGGCCAGCAGGGGAGGGCAGTTGGGGGGACCAGGCCTGCAGGGGAGGGAGTATAGTTGGGGGGACCAAACCTGCAGGGGAGGGCAGTTAGGGGCACCCAGGCCAGCAGGGGAGGGCAGTTCGTGGCAATCGGGCTGTAAGGGGAACAGTTAGGCGTCGATCAGGCTGGCAGGAGAGTGGTTAGGGGGTGATCAGGCTGGCAGGCAGAAGTGGTTAGGGGCAATCAGGCAGGCAGGTGAGCAGTTGGGAGCCAGCAGTCCCAGCCTGTGAGAGGGATGTCCGACTGCCATTTTAGGCCTCATCCCATCCCCCGAGGGGTCCCAAATTGGAGAGGGTGCAGGCTGGGCTGAGGGACACCCCTCCCCAGTGCATGAATTTCATGCACTGGGACTCTAGTACATAAATAAAGTGAAACAACAAATCTATGTTTCTTTCTCTTCCTTCCTCTCTCTAAAATCAATAAAATATAAATAAAATAAAAAGTAAAAGCTGCCGAAACCAGTTTGGCTCAGTGGATAGAGCGTCGGCCTGAGGACTGAAAGGTCCCAGGTTCGATTCCGGTCAAGGGCATGTACCTTGGTTGCGGGCACATCCCCAGTGGGAGATGTGCAGGAGGCAGCTGATCGATGTTTCTCTCTCATCGATGTTTCTAGCTCTCTGTCTCTCTCCCTTCCTCTCTGTAAAAAATCAATAAAGTATATTTAAAAAAAAAAGTAAAAGCTAAAAAATAAACAAAAAATAAATAAAATTACATGTTTCTGTAATACGATAGACATAACTATGGCACTACTTAAACAGTCCCCTAGGTCTACAGTTTGTTACACACTTATTTAAGTGGCTATTTAGTACATATTTGAAATTTCTTATTATCAATTAAAATATTTTTATTAATAATTTTCAAAAGTTAAAAAATCATCCAATTGTCTTAAAACTGAATTTTAAAGTAATTAAAAAATACCATCTCTGTTAAAATTAACTCTAGAACTTAAATGCACTAAATTGTAACTGATCAGAGTAGCATACTATTATTTTTTAAACTAAAGAAATTGTTCTGTAAATTAACATTTTAAAAAGCATAAAATAGGATGTTTTTCTTTTAAATAATTTACAGTTCTTCTAAAGAAAATCCTTTTATGAAATTAGCTCATACAGTTTTTACTCTTACATCATCAAATTTAGGCTTCTGAAGATTTTTAAAATAATGAATATATATAGTACTATATACTCACTGTAATTCCAAAGAAATTTACATAATTCCTGTCTTTCAGGAAAGTTTGTCTACTTTTCTAACATATATAATTGATGATTTTGTTTTATTTGTTTCTTATTGAATTTATTGGGGTGGCATTGGTTAATACAATTATACAGATTTCAGGTTTACAATTCTATAACACATCATCTGTATATTGTATGTTTACCACTCCAAGTCAAGTCTCCTTCCATCACCATTTATCTCCCTTTTATAAAACAACAGTTTGGTGATTACCACATGGAAGGGGTAATGGGGAGAGGTTGATGTTTTTTCAAAAATAGCTATGTTAGAAAATATTTCAAAGTACATTTTATATATGTACATATATCATATATTTAGCATATTAATTAAAATGCTGAATATTAATTCTTATAAATCATACTATTAATGATTAACATAATTTATTTATAAAAATGTGTTTACTATTTTATATTAAATAAAATAAAAAATTTATGCTAATAACAAAATTACTTTTTAGGAAAACATTTTTAATGAATCAATAAATACTGACTTTATTCATAGAAAATTTTCAAAAATATGTAATTCTATTTATAACTATAAGACTATTTTCAAAGAAGAAAATAACCTGTTCTATGTATAGGAAGACAATGTCCTTCTTAAAAACTGATTTCCAGTTGAAAATAATTTGAGATCATCTTTAGGGGGCAGCACCTAACCAGGGAAAGAGGTATTGCAAATCTAAGCAGGAGTTTGAGTATATATTAGAGATGTTATATCTGCCAGTTAAAACTTGATAGGCTATTAAAATATCACTTATTTACAATTCCAGTATCAGAAGAAGCTAAATAACAGCATCTGGTAGCAACTTAAATTTATAACCCAGTTGAAAAATGCACTTCCTTTAACATCATCAGCTATTAAAGGCATATACATATTTTTCAGCTATTATTGAAGCAACATGAAACACATTTCTTTACTCCTAGCATGGAGATACAGAGCAACAGTAATCCATGCTTTAAGCACTGTGTTTTATGAAAAGATGCGAGGAAGAAATGTTTTAATCTTTAATTTTTATCATAGCATAAAAACTAAGTAGAAGATGCAAATAGAGATATAAAACAAATGAGGCTCTGTCTACAGGTTTTTACACTCAAATGATACTAGAATTTTAAAGCATGGGTCATAGAGCATTTTATTCCATTTCTCTTGCATTAAAATAGAAAACAAAAATGGTAGTTAAAAATAATACAATGAAATATTTTGAATAATTATTAAGCATATTCACATTAATAAAATAATTGTTCCTTCATTTCAAAATTGAAAAAGGGGAAAAGTCTATCTGCATGGCATCACTATTCTTTAAATATTTGAGATAACAATCTTCTTAAACTTTCCATAGCTAATGACAATCCTTTTTTAGAATAATTTGCAAACTATTAAAGACAACTAAGACACTTCACAAATTGTATAAACTGGACTATATTAATCTGAGTGCTTAACATTAGAGACTGGGTATATTATTACTTATTCATTTAAAAATTAATTAATTACACATATAATTAATAAATAATTTAATATCTCACCAGTGGATTATGAACCCACTACATAAAGCAAAGCCTTATCCCTTTGCCCATCAGGAAAATGTTTATTGAACATCTAATTGTGCTAAAAATTGATGCTCAAAACTTCACAATATAGACTTCTGTCTCATGGAACTTACCTGAAGCTACTAGTCTTCTCATTTTCCTTTAGACAGGATGTGTGGGGTGTGGGGGGGAAGGGCAGTTGTTCTGAATGAATATTAACTCCATCAATATTAAACATTATTTTTTAGAACAATGTGATGAATTTTACTCATATAGTCTTCTCTAATCTTTAATAATTTAACTAATTTGGGGTAGTGGAAAAATTATTTTTTACAACATTCTGTACCTCTTGTTGTTATGCATAAAACCACTTAAAAGAATTTAGTATTTTAAAACATGGGTGAATTTAAAAGCTATAAGTATATCTATAAGATTCTAATCACTAACCTAATTGTTCATTTTAATTTGTTGTTACAGTTTATTAATGAAACTAATACATATAATTAGCACAATTATTTAAGGTAATCTATAATAAACTCATTATTTTTGTCCAGTTTTTTTAATTTAATTTTAAAACATGTAGTTTTTAGAGCATTATTTTATAATTAGATACAGCAACTATCCCAGTGTAGAGATTTAAGATATAAGACTTTATAGGACTAGTTATTACTGTTAGGCAAAACTTTGCATTCAAATGAGGTACCAGGCATACATGTAAAACTAAGATGAAGATGAAAGGGATTTTTATTAAGACAGTTATCTCCTCGAAAAATGTAAAAATCTTGGCCTTGGCAGATTCTCAAATTTGTATTAAGTGACAATAAAATACAGATAAGCCTTTTTGTTGTCAAAATATCAATTTTAATGCAATACATGGAAGATCCACTGTGAAGCTTAAATTTGAATTGCATGACCTACTACCAAATTATTAAAGAAGAGCAGCGGTATCTTTTAAATATATCTTATGCTTATCTTAGGTAAATGTCCCTACAAAAATTATGAGGCAGTTTTTTTATTTTTTGGTGTGGAATAAAATTTTAGTCAGAAAGTAACATGCTTACTTGTGCTCTTATATCTGTCTGAAAAGCCAATTTAGTTCTTGTCATGTTATAAATTATATTACTTACCTTAAAGGACTTATCATTGATTTTTGAGTTGCGACATGTATACCTTTAAGACTATTTCCCCTAAGTTGCTAAATGTTTTGAAATATTATTTATCTAAACTGATAAAAATAAGCAAGCTTTTCCTTCTTAAAAATAAAATATACAGTACCAGGGAGGAAATGAAAACTGACATTTGATAGATAAATAAATACATGATAAAATTTAAATTATATATATGTGTGTGTATATATATACAAAAAGTTGTGCACTGGCGGCGGAGGGGGGGTAGGGGGGTGTCCCTCAGCCCCACTTGTGCCCTCTCACAGTCTGGGACCCCTCGGGAGATAACCACCTGATGGCTTAGGCCTGCTCCCCAGTGGCAGATGGCAGGCCGGATCCCTCGGTGCCTGCCCCGCCTCCCCAGGTCGAGCACACAGCAGGGCCGATCCAGGGGTTGGGGCACCGCCCTGGGTCACGCACACGGCAGGGCCAATCC
>NW_005367809.1:462375-485824 GCF_000412655.1 Myotis brandtii | reverse complement strand
TATGCAAATTAGCCGCCATCTTTGTTGGCAGTTAATTTTCATATCATGCTGATTAGCCAATGGGAGGCATAGAGAAGGTATGGTTAATTACCATGTTTTTCTGTTATTAGATAAGATATACACATAAAAGCCTAAGTGACCAAACGACTGGTCGCTATGATGTGCACTGGCCACCGGAGGCAGATGCTCAATGCAAGAGTTGCCCCCTAGTGGGCAGTGCACTCCCACAGGGGTAGAGAGGCTCAGCTGACTGACAGATGCCAGATACCGGGCTCACTGTTGGTGAGCGCAGCTGCGGCGGCAAGAGCCTCTCCCACCTCGGTGGCAGCACGCTACAGATCGGCAGGTGCAGCAGGGCCTGGATGAGCAGGAGTGGTGCGGCGCCCAGCGGCCTGCTGCTTTGCACACTACTATATCCCCCCAGGGGTCCCAGATTGCGACAGATCGCAGGCCAGGTTGAGGGACCCCGCCAGTGCACTGGGCCTCTAGTTTTAAATATAAAAACTATGTATTTATTAGATAGCTGTACCTTTGTCTCTTCACCTTTTACTTTCCTTTCAATATTATTGATGGCAGATAATTGAAAATAAACCTATTTCTTGGAAACTGACCAGTATCCTGGAATATCAATTAATGTCTTAGTTTTACTTATCATGGTTTTTTTAAATACATAATGTGTTATTTTTGATTGTATGATCAGTGTATGAGGAAGCGGTAGCAAAATGGTAAGGAGACATATGACTAAACTGGCACAATTTTCAAACCACCAGGCATCATTAGACATACATTTTAAATAACAGTGAAATAAGCCTATTTTCCTTTGTATAATTTACAGAGTGCATTAAAATAAATGAAAACAAAACCATCTCTAGCCAATGACTTAATATTTGTCATCATGATAAAAATGGAAAGAGAGCTTGTGATGGTATTTGGATAAACCTGTGCAGTGTCTCCCCACTCCGCATTTTTCTATTCCTCTCTCTATGTAATTTTTATTCTACAAATATTTAAAAGATATCAATTCTGTAGAATTTTTTTTTTCATTTTAAACCACTTGATTCTTAGCGAGTCCTTACTCACCTTGGCATAACTGGAAAAAAAATTCCCAGTTTGCTAAAGCTTTTTTCTGGTTCTGAAATTCCCAAGTTGCATAAAAAGACATTTTGGCCTAACTACCAAATAGTGGTATCAATATTCATTATAATATTCACTCCCCACTTCCTTCATAATCAGGAAATGTTACTGAAAGGTTGTGTGGATGAGATAGTTAAGTATTGGGATTTGTGAGGAGAAGCTAGTGGGGTCAGGTATAGGTTCATAAGATATGAATATATATTTTCCAAAATAAATGGATAATTATTCTCAAGTATTTCTTCTGCTATTTCTGGAATGTTTGTTTATATATATACCTATAAAAAATGGGGAAATCTACCTCAGTAATTGAAATTATATCTAATTATATTCCTGTCCAGCTTAAAAGTTAAAATGCTGTAGTTAATTCTTTTTAAGATAAAAGAAAATTAAGAGAGTCATTATCATTTTGAAATAAGACCAGAGCATAGATTTATAGTGGAAAGAAAACCATTAAGTAGATAAGGTCAATAGATGTCAAGCACATGAAGGATTCTTGTGACACCTTAAGAAAAGAAGTGACTTTTAGCTATAGACATAAGGATTTATAAATGTAATCTAAAAAGCTTCCCTTTTAATTGACAAAGAAAATCTAAAAGCTTGGACTGAAATGAGTATTAGATCATGAATTGCAAAATGTTACTTCTTATCTTTAAAAATGTATAATTCCTAAGTATATCCTTGATTAAACTGAAATTGAATGTCTCTCCTAAAAATAAAGCATGGTTGTTTTAAAAACATTCTTAATTATTATTTATTCCATATTTTATGTAAGAAAATAATCACATATTCAATTCAACTTTTGACTGTATACGTTTATATCATATATCCTCTTAATTACATTCTTCAATTAATGTATAAATATTAACAGTATGTCTTCCTTATTTTGAGCCTATTTGAGTACTTTTATTACACCAATTCTTTTAAACCATAGCATTGTTTTCAAGTCATTAATTCCTGAAAAATTATATAATTTATATAGACTATTGAATATTAACTAATATCCCCTTTCTCTCTGAGCTTGAAACTCCTAATTTGTAAAACAAGGGGAGTGGACTACATCACAGCTAAAATTACTTCTGTTTCTACAAATACTCATATTTAATAAAGTACTAGAGGCTCAGTGCACAAAATTCGTGCATGGGTAGGGTCCCTAGGCCTGGCAGGCAATCAGGGCCTATCTTCAGGGCAACTGGTGGGGTGATCAGGGCCCCCGCTGGCACCCGCCTTGGCTGGCCTTGTGCTGCTCACTCACCAGCCCCACCCTGTGCTGTCGCCGCCAGTCACCTCCCTCTGCAGGGCGCCCAGTGGGGTGATCAGGGGGCCCGCACTGGCACCTGCCTTGGCTGGCCTGGGGCCTACAGGCTGGGGGCAGCTCCTGCATTGAGCATCTGCCCCCTGGTGGCCAGTGCACGTTATAGCGACACACCGGAGGCAGATGCTCAATGCAAGAGTTGCCCCCTAGTGGGCAGTGCACTCCCACAGGGGTAGAGAGGCTCAGCTGACTGACAGATGCCAGATACCGGGCTCACTGTTGGTGAGCGCAGCTGCGGCGGCAAGAGCCTCTCCCACCTCGGTGGCAGCACGCTACAGATCGGCAGGTGCAGCAGGGCCTGGATGAGCAGGAGTGGTGCGGCGCCCAGCGGCCTGCTGCTTTGCACACTACTATATCCCCCCAGGGGTCCCAGATTGCGACAGATCGCAGGCCAGGTTGAGGGACCCCGCCAGTGCACTGGGCCTCTAGTTTTAAATATAAAAACTATGTATTTATTAGATAGCTGTACCTTTGTCTCTTCACCTTTTACTTTCCTTTCAATATTATTGATGGCAGATAATTGAAAATAAACCTATTTCTTGGAAACTGACCAGTATCCTGGAATATCAATTAATGTCTTAGTTTTACTTATCATGGTTTTTTTAAATACATAATGTGTTATTTTTGATTGTATGATCAGTGTATGAGGAAGCGGTAGCAAAATGGTAAGGAGACATATGACTAAACTGGCACAATTTTCAAACCACCAGGCATCATTAGACATACATTTTAAATAACAGTGAAATAAGCCTATTTTCCTTTGTATAATTTACAGAGTGCATTAAAATAAATGAAAACAAAACCATCTCTAGCCAATGACTTAATATTTGTCATCATGATAAAAATGGAAAGAGAGCTTGTGATGGTATTTGGATAAACCTGTGCAGTGTCTCCCCACTCCGCATTTTTCTATTCCTCTCTCTATGTAATTTTTATTCTACAAATATTTAAAAGATATCAATTCTGTAGAATTTTTTTTTTCATTTTAAACCACTTGATTCTTAGCGAGTCCTTACTCACCTTGGCATAACTGGAAAAAAAATTCCCAGTTTGCTAAAGCTTTTTTCTGGTTCTGAAATTCCCAAGTTGCATAAAAAGACATTTTGGCCTAACTACCAAATAGTGGTATCAATATTCATTATAATATTCACTCCCCACTTCCTTCATAATCAGGAAATGTTACTGAAAGGTTGTGTGGATGAGATAGTTAAGTATTGGGATTTGTGAGGAGAAGCTAGTGGGGTCAGGTATAGGTTCATAAGATATGAATATATATTTTCCAAAATAAATGGATAATTATTCTCAAGTATTTCTTCTGCTATTTCTGGAATGTTTGTTTATATATATACCTATAAAAAATGGGGAAATCTACCTCAGTAATTGAAATTATATCTAATTATATTCCTGTCCAGCTTAAAAGTTAAAATGCTGTAGTTAATTCTTTTTAAGATAAAAGAAAATTAAGAGAGTCATTATCATTTTGAAATAAGACCAGAGCATAGATTTATAGTGGAAAGAAAACCATTAAGTAGATAAGGTCAATAGATGTCAAGCACATGAAGGATTCTTGTGACACCTTAAGAAAAGAAGTGACTTTTAGCTATAGACATAAGGATTTATAAATGTAATCTAAAAAGCTTCCCTTTTAATTGACAAAGAAAATCTAAAAGCTTGGACTGAAATGAGTATTAGATCATGAATTGCAAAATGTTACTTCTTATCTTTAAAAATGTATAATTCCTAAGTATATCCTTGATTAAACTGAAATTGAATGTCTCTCCTAAAAATAAAGCATGGTTGTTTTAAAAACATTCTTAATTATTATTTATTCCATATTTTATGTAAGAAAATAATCACATATTCAATTCAACTTTTGACTGTATACGTTTATATCATATATCCTCTTAATTACATTCTTCAATTAATGTATAAATATTAACAGTATGTCTTCCTTATTTTGAGCCTATTTGAGTACTTTTATTACACCAATTCTTTTAAACCATAGCATTGTTTTCAAGTCATTAATTCCTGAAAAATTATATAATTTATATAGACTATTGAATATTAACTAATATCCCCTTTCTCTCTGAGCTTGAAACTCCTAATTTGTAAAACAAGGGGAGTGGACTACATCACAGCTAAAATTACTTCTGTTTCTACAAATACTCATATTTAATAAAGTACTAGAGGCTCAGTGCACAAAATTCGTGCATGGGTAGGGTCCCTAGGCCTGGCAGGCAATCAGGGCCTATCTTCAGGGCAACTGGTGGGGTGATCAGGGCCCCCGCTGGCACCCGCCTTGGCTGGCCTTGTGCTGCTCACTCACCAGCCCCACCCTGTGCTGTCGCCGCCAGTCACCTCCCTCTGCAGGGCGCCCAGTGGGGTGATCAGGGGGCCCGCACTGGCACCTGCCTTGGCTGGCCTGGGGCCTACAGGCTGGGGGCAGCTCCTGCATTGAGCATCTGCCCCCTGGTGGCCAGTGCACGTTATAGCGACAGGTCGTTCCGCTGTTCGGTCGATTTGCATATTAGGCTTTTATTATATAGGATTCTTCTTTTAGAGGTTATAAATTGGTAGGGAATAGATTTTCAGAATAAGTAGGGTACTTTTAGATAGATTGATATTCATTGAATATTACATCTTAACAATCATAAAATTTTTTGAAACCATGATGACTTCATTAAAATTATTTTTAGGGTTTTTTTCTGTACAAAAGTAAAAAAATAGTTAAATACAATAGTTATTTATGAAAGACACTAATATAAAGCAGTATATCTCAAATGTTGGAGTATTATCATGATATTAAGATAAAAATAAATAGTATGCAAAAAGCTAAATAATGCACTTTGTATTCCACACTGTTTAGGATTTCAGAGAGAATGAATTTAAATGGAGAAAATGTAGTTAATCAACAGAGATTGTCCCTGACATCTTCTGGAGACTTTGATTCCCACAAAAACAGATTCTCAGACATAGATAAGTTGAAAGATTTCATATAATATGTAACTTTTGATTGAATATGTATAGATGTGCCCCTTTACATTGATAGGCTTCACCTGTGATTCACATACCAGGAAATAATGGAAAGGGTAATTGCATAGATTGGACCTGATCTTCATTGATTTCTCTGACTCCACTGACTTCTTGTTTCACCTAACTTCCCCATTTCTCCATATCTACACTGAAAAAAAGTCTCTATGAGCTGCTGAGTAATAACCCATCCAAACCTTGAAAGTTCGAAAAGCATGTGTTTACTCATGCTAATTAAAGAACAATCTTAATTATTTAGCCACAACTACTTGGCTAAATAATGCGAGACCGTCTCATTCCATGATTTTGGAGAGATAGCATTCAGTCTTTCATAATCAAGTATGATGGTTTCTAATAGTTCTTCTTTGATCCCCTTTATCTGATTTTAACTTCTTCCTTCTATTTCTGATTTGCTGAGAATGTTATTATTGTCTAATTTTCTCACATAATTTTTGCACCTGAGAGCTAAACAAATGCGTATGTGTTTAAAACCTGTTTGTGTGGTAAATTACATGGACTAATTTTCAAAAGTTGAACCATCCTCATATTCCTTAGATGAACCCCACTTGCTTATAAATAATTTATGATAGAAAGGATATTGTGGATGTATTGTTGAACACTGGATTTTTATAAAAATCATTTTAAAATTTATTTGGATAGTTAATTGCAGAATAATTTGATTGAGGCTTTAAAAAAATTTTAAGACGATGCATTTAATGTTGCCTTTACTTTAAAGCTTATCTTAGCTCTTCTATTATGATATGACCATACTAGGGTCTTCTCTCCATTCATTCAGTGAGGTTTCTACAACCTAGCCAACTTTTATTTGAGCCATTTTTTAGTCTAGGGGACCACAAAAACATATATTTCCCTTGCAGTTTTTTATCTTATTGGCCTCAATGACTTTCACACTATGTGTGCAGATTAGTATTAAGTCAAATATGCAAAGGGACTTAAGTACATTTCTAATGCTCTTTCTTTACATAGATTTTCTTTGTTAGGAACTCTGAAAAATAACTTCTAGATGTTTCTGTCTCTCTAAAAGCCTACCTTAGTGGCTCAAATCAGTGAAACAAGTAGGCCTTTTTTTAGTTCTTTCTTTCAGATTAGTGTTCTAAAACTTGCCCCCAGACACTGTAAGATTCACCTAATTCATATACCTTCTTTCAAATTATAATTCTGTATTATATGTTGTTCAATGTCTGGAAATTAATTGTTTCATATGTATTTTCAGTTCTTTAATTGCTATCAAATAATTCTAAACCATAATATCTAAGCTTGGCAGGGCACACAAGTCTACATTGACTAAATTTTAAAATAATCTTAAACTAAAATCATTTGGTGATGCCGAGTTATCCCTTTTTATATTGTTAGATTTAATTGTTTCTTATTTTGTTAAAATTTTTTCTGTCTGTTTCATGGCAGTTATGCATCTGCAATTTTTATTTCTTGTATTATTTTGTCTAGTTTTGTTGCCAGGGTAATAAAGACAAAAAATTAACTGGATGAGTGATTCTCCCAGCTCAGAACATTTAATCAGTCAAGCTTAGTTCATGTGCCCCTTTCTGATAATTATGAAGTGAGAAAAATATTTAACAATTTTCAGCTTTGCTTAATTGAGGTGGGTAATTGGGTATCTCTGATCAGTAAAGTTGAAGAAATTCAATAAAAAAACAAATTCAGTGCTATTTAGTGAGAATAATTTTGGTAAGGCCCAAATGCTTCATATCAAGGAGTTCATTTTAGTTCATATTTCTCTAATAGTTGTATCATTATCTCATCTCATAATTGTGTAACCTGAGGAAAAAATAAAAAACTACACAGGCAGCTAATAAGTAGCACATAAAATAATGATCATCTTTTAGGTCAAAGAAGGGAACAATGAAGGAGAGAGGAGAAATGCCAGCATAAAATGGCAGCCAGGTTTAAGTGGCTGGCAGGGGCCCATTAATGTCTCTGAAATTATACAGGAACAGTAAGGAAAGGAACAGAATCCATGGGTTCTTCGTATGCTCAAGGTTTGACTTGAAGAGATCAACTTCTGAATTTCCCCGCCAACACACCAAAACTGAAATGTGGACATTAAACTGGAATGCATGGTGTTCCTCTGGGCAGGATTCAAAGGTAGCTTCTGTTAGGTTTGGTGGAGCAATTGAGTTGATACCCTTCCCCCGGGAACTGGCTTTTCAGGTCATTTCACTATGGACATTCCCTTTGCTGAAGACCACATTTCACTTGTGATGACCACCTTCCATTATCTCCCCTCCAGGTATGCATAAAGAAGTCTCCGCCCAGAAAAATCCTGCCAAAAGTCCTTTAAAGGCGGCTGACTCCCATCACTGGGTACTGGAGCCGGTACTAGGTACTGATCGAATAAATTCATAATCCCTCACCAATCTGGCCTCGTGTGTTCCTCCTTTGGCAACCTAACAGCTGCCTGGGTTCTTGTCCAGGTGGATTCAAAGAATGAAGCCATGGCCAAAAGGTGGTATAGGAAAAGATGGAAATTTATTGGGAAACAAGCACAGACTCCCACATGGGGAGGGGGAGAGAACCACCAAGTCCCTCTATCTTAAGGTTTATAAAGACGGCAGTTCTTTGTGTACTTGATATCCCCTCTGATTGGTCACTATAGAGACTTCAGAGTTCAAACCCTACATGGGTTTCCCCTCTGTTTCTCCCTTTTGTTTGTATTTTTATTCCCTATGGACCTTTTCTTTATTCTGTGAATGGGTGGCTTCTTTACTCTGTAAATGTATACCTTTTGGCAGTTCCCTTATTTTGTGAATGCATACCTTCTGCAGCTCCCAGCTTTTCAGCCCTGTGGTTCTTCTCCATGGACCCCCTAATTCCTAAAACTTCCTAAACTTGCCTATTTTACCTCTAAAAACTTCCTTCAAAAGCATGTGTTTATTTTTTCAAAATATCAGAATCCAGAAATGAATGAAACAAATTACTCAAAATAAATAAATATATAAATATTAGAGGTCCGGTGCACAAAAATTTGTGTACGTGGGGAGTGGGGGCTCCTCAGCCTGGCCTGTGCTCTCTCACAGTCCAGGACCCCTCGGGGGATGACCACCTGCTGGCTTAGGCCTGCTCCCCAGGGAATTGGGCCTAAGCTGGCAATCAGACATCCCTCTGGCAGACCGGGAGCCCTCGGGAGATGTCCACTTGCCAGCAGGGAGCAGGCCTAAGCTGCAGTCTGACATCCTTAGTGCTGCTGAGGAGGTGGGAGAGGCTCCCACCACCACCGCTGTACTGGCAGCCGTCAGCCTGGCTTGTGGTTGAGCAGAGCTCCTCCATGTGGGAGCACAC
Source organism: Myotis brandtii (assembly GCF_000412655.1). Lineage (NCBI taxonomy): Eukaryota > Metazoa > Chordata > Mammalia > Chiroptera > Vespertilionidae > Myotis > Myotis brandtii. The sequence continues at coordinate 477,030 of NW_005367809.1, read as the reverse complement.
TGACCACCAGGGGGCAGCTCCTGCATTGAGCGTCTGCCCCCTGGTGGTCAGTGTGTGTCATAGTGACCAGTCATTCCCAGTCATTCTGCTGTTAGGGTCAGTTTGCATGTTACCCTTTTATTATATAGGATAGAGGCCTGGTGCATGGGTGGGGGCCAGCTGGTTTCCCCTGAAGGGTGTCCTGAATCAGGGTGTGGGTCCCGCTGGGGTGCCTGGCCAGCCTGGGTGAGGGGCTGAAGGCTGTTTGCAGCTGGCTACACCCCATTTAGGGTGGGTTGCCTGGCCAGTCTGAGTTAGGGGCTGAGGGCCGTTTTCAGGCTGGCCAAGCCCCCTGGCAACCGAAGTTCCCAGCCTCTCCTTTTTTCTTTTTTTTTTATTCTGGGATTTATTTACCTTCTATAATTGAAACTTTGTTGCCTTCAGTGGAGCTCAGAGCCAACTGTGGCAGGCGGGAAGCTTGGCTTCCTCCATCACTGGAGCAACCAAGCCTCCTGCTCTCTCCAGTTCTGTGGCTGCTGGCCGCCATCTTGGTTGGGTTAATTTGCATATAGTCTCTGTGATTGGCTGGTGGGCGTGGCTTAAGGTATAGCAAAGGTATGGTCAATTTGCATGTTTGTCTTTTATTAGATTAGATAAGCACAAATACATGTATAAATATAAAATAAAATTATACATAGATAATAGTTTCTCTTTATCCACAGGGATACATTACAAGATCTTCATTGTATGCCTGAAACCACAGATAGTGTCAAATCTGCTATATATTATGTTTGTTCCCTATACATGCATATCTATGATAAATCTTTGAGATGCAAGGTTTTCCTCTGGGCTGGATGCAAAGGTGATTTCCTTCCCAGGTCCTTGTCCAGGTGGATTGGAAGAATAAAGCACAGGCTCCCACGTGGGGAGGGGGTTTCAAAGAAGAGAGACCACCTAAGTCCCTCTTTATAGGGTTTATAAAGGTTGTGGTTCTTTGTGTCCTAATAGCCCCTTTGATTGGTCACCATAGCAGTTTTAACACTCAAACCCCACGTGGAGCCCCCCCCCATTTTTTCTCCTCCTCATGTGGTAGAATTCTCTATTCCCTGTGAAAACTCTGTTTTCCTCTTTCTCCCTTTTGTTTTTCTACTCCCTGGTACTCTCCCCTATCTTCTGTGAATGAGTGTCTTCCTCTCCCCTTATTCTGTGAATGTATGCCTTTTGGCAGCTCCCAGACCCCCATCTTTGCAGGTGTCCCCCATGGACCCCCTTATTTCTAGAACTTCCTAAACCTGCCTATATTTACCCCTAAAAACTCCTTTCAGCTTAATTTATAAATTAAGTGCATACTTACCTTTTCGCTTAAAGGAAGCATTTTACTGCTTCTATTTGGCATATCCAAATTGCCAGCATCACTACTATAGCACTTTGGGGCCTTAAGGTAAATAAGGGTTATTTGAACACAGGCAGTATGATGTTGTGACAATTAATCTGATAAAGAGTCAGCCTCAAAGTGACTAATAGGTGGGGAGCCACATAAGGCCCAGATACCCTGGACAAAGGGATGCTTTACATCCCAACAGGGACAAAGCAGGACAGCTACAGATTTCATCACACTACTCAGAAGGGTGCACAATTTAAAACTGATGAATTGCTTGCCTTTGAAATTTTTGCATTTAATATTTCAGACTGTGGTTGACCCTGGGTAACTGAAACTACAGAAATGTTAACACCAGATAAGGAAGGACTACTGCATATGTTTGGCTATTCTTTTGTTTTTAAATAATTTTATACTGTAAAAAGAGTAGTCAATGTGTTCAAAGGCCAAATTCTTCCCATCTCAAAAATTATTCTGCTCCAATGCATGACTCCAGTTATGATTTCTCCCCTTTGCCATTACTTCAGGATTCAAAATACTGCAGGGAGTCTGACTCGCTAAGCATGTCACTTTAATGAGAGGTCATCTTGAGATGCTTTTGCTTAAATACAATGCTTCATGTAGAGAAATAATACCTCAAATGGTAACCAGGAAGACATTTGGTGAAGCAAGTAAATCCAGGACAGGCAAAAATTACAAGTGTCCTCTTTACCTAAACAAAAGGATATGACACTAATTTAAATATCTAAAACTTTAAATAATGATAAGAGTGATGTCAGAGCCAAGAAGAAAAGTGTTGGAGAGTATATCTGTATCTATACTAATAAAAGGGTAATATGCTAATTAGACCGGACATCTTCCAGACAAAGCCACGGTGGTAGGGGCCTAGGCAGAGGAGGTTAGGGGGTGATTAGGCCGGCAGGGGAGGGCAGTTAGGGGGTGATCAGGTCAGCAGGGGAGGGCAGTTAGGGGCAATCAGTCCAGCAGGCAGAGGCAGTTAGGGGCATCAGGCAGAGGTGGTTAGGGGAGATCAGGCAGGCAGGCAAGCAGTTAGGAGCCAGCGGGCCTAACCTTAGCCAGATTGGGCCTAAACTGGCAGTCGGACATCCCCTGAGGGGTTTTGGATTGGAGAGGGTGCAGGCCAGGCTGAGGGACCACCCCCCCCACATGAATTTCATGCACCGGGCCTCTAGTTATAGTATATAGATGTATCTATCTATGAAAGAAGAGTTTCTGTTGCCTAAAACAGAAACTCTACTAGATTCTGAACTATTTTAAGATTTATTCTCCAGTTCCCCGGAAATGTTGTACACTGTCTGATAACTCTCACAGAAAATTTGTTTTTTGCTTAATTATGCATAGCTAAATTTTGGTGTTTACAACTGAAGAACTTTAATTAATAATTTTGCAAAAGTCTGACTTATTCATTGACTTATTACTTTATTTTATACTTATTGTGCTCTTGTTTTTTGGTGATTTATTCCAAGATGTTTGGGCTATGAGGTGGACAAATCATTATAAACAAAGATAAATGTTTCCTTAATTGAGGTATCTCAGAGTCTTGTATAAGGTTGCTTGTATACATAGCTTTAAGAATAAGCCTATTTTTTTAAATAATTGATTATAGCCTCTGACTATGGGAAACCTAGTCACATCTTTTAGAAATCTACAATACAGTAGAATAAGCCTTGGTTAACTTGGCCTAAACAAGGAGGTGATAATGGTTAAGATAAGATTTTAGCTTTTTGTTTTGAGTTTAAAAATTATTATGGAAACAGTTATTATTGATTTAGTTCTGAACATAAATAAGATTTCTATACCAGCATGTTTTTTGAAAAGAGAAATTGCTTTTTTTGAAAACTGCATTTTATGAAGCTCGATAGATCTACAATTTTGAAACAACCATTTTAATCTATTATAAAAACTTTACAAAACAAAACAAAACAATAAACAGAATTTCAAGCCTTCCTATATATCATCACTCCTATGTCTCATGTTTTTTTATTTTCATAGATTAAGGCAATCTTAAATAATACAGATAACATTTTTAAATGTGAAAACTAAAAAAATATCAGATCACATTTTATTCTATATAAATCCATAATATATTTTTTCTTTTAAATGTTATGATTAAAGTATAAAAATATATGTATTATGTTGACATATAGTGATCAATATTGATTCTCTAAAAATTTGTGGAATTTTCTTTAACAGTTGTGTGTTTTAATTAGTTTAGACATAATTTATTCTAAATCTATGATGGTTCTCATCATTTCATTTCAACTTTTGTAATTATACCTGAATTATAAACATAGCACTTAAAACCTTTGAGTATTTTTGTTCTTTTCTAAAGCGGCAATTTCCTCCAGAATTACTTTTTTTATGAAAAAACAGCATATGCTTAGTTTTCTCCCAGTATGTTATACAAATCTGACAAACTTGGAAAGCAAAATTCCATAAATACCACTATTCGAATTCTTGTTATATTTATACTAATTGTTTTGAATACATTAGATGATTAAACATATTTTGTCATAAAAGTTATAATGATAACAAATTTACTATCCTTTGTTCTAGAATATTGAATGCAACTAAAACAGTTGAGAAAAGTTAAATAAAAGCTTGATTATTGCTATCATAACTAACATAATATCTTGCTTGTAATTACAAGGACCACAATTTTTTTTTGCTTTATCTTTTTTTTCATTTATATTTATTGTTGAAAGTATTACAGATGTCCCTTTTTTTCCCCATTGACCCTTCCCACCCCACACCCGCCCCTCCCAGGAACTTATATGTATATAGACATAGCCCATGGACACAGGCAATAGTGTGGTGAAGACCTGGGAAGGACCATAATTTTATTACATAAAATATGTTCTCTTAAAACAAAAAAGCTAAAATCAAGCTATTTTCAAAATAACATCTTGAAAGGTGAATGTTGACTTTACTAACATGTATCTTGCCAATAGAGCCATTTTTAAAATTAGTTTACAGACTGAAATGATGAAAATGTACAACATTTATAGTCATATCAGTATAAATATAATCATTTCCTTTGAAATATTTTGACATGTATCAAGCCACATTAAAGTAATTTAATGTAAATAAGTCAATAATTTCATAAAATTGTAAAATATGTTTATTTTTGTTTCATGGTAGCATTTAAAGTCACAAAATACTAAATTATGCTAAATTTAGCAGTTCTATAATTTGCTCTGTCACATGTGAATGTAGATAACAAAAACATGGCTTATGCACTCAACTTGTCAGTCTTTGTTGATACTGACTTTCTATTTTTTGTGGTATATGTATAGTGATACTGTATTAGTAGTTTTAATCTGCTCTATCTCCTTTTTAAATAAGTATTTGATTGTTCTTATAAGCCCCCCTTTCTCTCTCTCTCTCTCTCTCTCTCTCTCTCTCTCCCGCTCTCTCTCTCTCTCTGCCAGCATTGTAGTTCTAGTATTACAAACCCCGAGTCAAAACTCTTATCCTTCCCTTATTCAATTTGTTTTGGAAAAAGCAAATCTTTGCCTACCTCCAGGAACTGTCATTTAACTCAGAACTGGCCAAACTTTGTCTTTTATTACAGTAGCTATAAGGTATGGACATGAACTAAAAAGCAAGACCTGTTAGCAAATGTTACCATGCTAGAAAGCTGTTGGAGCAGTTAGGGAAGGTGTTCCATTTCCTGGTGGTGTTCGTGGGAGAATAGGAGGCATTCTTGGACCTAGTGATAGTCATCTTGACACAAGGGAGAGTCTGGCTTAAGTTCTTGCCAATACAAAGGATAGTAGAGGCAGTGATGAAGATAGCAGAAGAGACCCATAAAGAATTTTTGTCCCTGAATCCAATGTTACCAGACATAGAAAGATGTTCTTCCCTTGAATTTTTTAGTTACATTGACCAGTAAACTGTCATTTTACTTAAGTCAGTATTAGTTGTACTCTACTAATTATAATAATTTTATTAAAATACATACCCAGATATACCCTTGGTAGTCATGGAAATTGAGATCCCTTCTCTGTCATTTAAGTGTAACCTTTAACTTCTTTTGTGGCCCTAACATGTACATGCTAGCAAACATATCCTATATAATAAAAGTCTAATATGCTAAGTGTCCAGTCATTTGGCCGTCTATTCAACCAATCAAAGCATAATATACTAATAATATGCTAAGGCCGTTCAACTGCTCACTATGACGTGCACTGACCACCAGGGGAAAGAAGCTCTGACCCATAGGTGAGCTTGCTGCTGGGGTCCGGCCCATTGGGACTGAGCGAGATGGGCCAGACATGCCCTGGAGCCCTCCCACATCCCTCCCCAGCCCTGATCATGCACCAGTGGGGTCCCTCAGCCTGGCCTGCACCATCTCACAATCCAGGATCCTTTGAGGGATGTTGAAGAGCTGGTTTCAGCCTGATCCCGCAGGCCAAGCCAAGGGACCCCACTAGTAAACAAATTCATGCACCAGGCCTCTAGTCCAGTTATAATCTCTCCTGCTGTCAATATCTACCCATGGAGAAGAGCCCCCAATAACATTACTAATTATGCTGCCCCTCTCAACTTCCTTTTTTTTTCCTCCAGAGAGGAAGGGAGAGGGAGAGAGATAAAAAACATCAATGATGAGAGAGAATCATTGATTGGCTGCCTCCTGCAACACCCCCTACCAGGGATCAAGCCCACAACCCTGGAATCAAACTGTGACCTCCTGGTTGATAGGTAGATGCTCAACCACTGAGCTACACCAGCCGGGCCCCTTCTAAACTTTTACAGCCTTGGTATATGGAGTATCCTTTAGATCTTTCAGTGGAACATGATCTATGGTGGGTTCCCTAGTCATACATAGTATATCCATTTAATTAAGGACACATTTCTCTGTCATATTGTCCATTCTCTCACCATTGGGGCAATTTTCACATTTTAACTTCACCAAGTTTGGGCTATAACTCCTTTAAGGTTACCAAGAGCCTTTTCTTATGGTTCTCATCATGGTGCTAACTGCTTGAACTTGGGAAAGTGCTCTTAAGTCAACAAAATTTTCCTTATCCAATTTTATCTCTCCATACCCTTATTAAAAATCCTCACAATCTGGTCCTGTCCCAGTTTCTTTCAGTGCTTGTGGGCTAGATCTTGCACTTATATTTCATCACGTAGGATTCTCCACTTCTAGTGAGCACAGCCAAGAGCCTTCCCCATGACAATAACCTTCAATCAGGACAAAATGGAAACTTTCACCACTATGAAGTCTTTTCACTCATCTGCCTGCTTTTGAGTTTCTGCCACATGCATACAAAGGTAGCTGACTCCTTTGCTATAGGAAGCTCTAAAGAAATTGGTTGGTCTTCATATATTGCTACAGAATCTCCTTGAAATAGAGATGGCTATTTATTTTGCAAAGCATTTTAAACTTGCCTGGCCTGTGTTGCTCAGTGGTTGAGCATCAACCTATGAACTAGGAGATCACAGTTCGATTCCAGTCAGGACACATGCCCAGGTTGCAGACTCCATCCTCAGTGTGGGGTGTGCAGGAGGCAGCCGATCAATGTTTTTCTCTTATCAGTGATGTTTCTCTCTCTCTTTCCTTCTTCTTTCCTCTCTGAAATCAATAAAAAATATATTTTAAAATATAACATTTTAAACTTTCTAATCTTTATTTACAAGGCTCAAAAAAACATATTTTTTGTGTGTTCTTTCCTAATGTTTTCTAAGTAATATGTAGGCTCATATGGTGCATTTTTTCTTTTTAGCTTTTACTAGTATTCATTTTTTGAATTGATCTTTATTATTGAAAGTGTTACAGATGCCCCTTCCCCCCCCTTACTCCCCTCTACCCACCCTTACCCCTACCCAAGGCCTTCACCGCACTGTTGTCTGTGTCCAGGGTTATGCATATTTGACTCCAGGGGCCTTTTTCCAAGTTTTAAGGAGTGATTGCCATTTTCACACTAGGTCATGTGAAAGGAATGAAGACTGCCTCCCAAAGACGAAACAGGTCGTATACCATTGCATGACTCTAAAAGTAAATATTTGTTGCTGAGTGCAAACACAAGGAACAGAGAGCTGGATTTTCATCTCCCCCACTGTCTAGAACTGTGGCATTGGGCTTAATCTTTTGATTTTCAGTTTCCATATCTATTTAAGTTGTGATGATTAAATGGCTTAACTCACTTGCCGTAACCGGTTTGGCTCAGTGGATAGAGCATCGGCCTGCGGACTGAAAGGTCCCAGGTTCGATTCTGTTCAAGGGCATGTACCTTGGTTGTGGGCACATCCCCAGTAGGGGGTGTGCAGGAGGCAGCTGATCGATGTTTCTCTCTCATCGATGTTTCTAACTCTCTATCCCTCTCCCGTTCTCTCTGTAAAAAATCAATAAAAAAAAAATTTTTAAAAATGGCTTAACTCACACAGAGCACTTAACACTGTGTGTCACACAAAATGTTAAGAGGTAAAGAGACAAAAAAACAATAATCCTGCCTCCAGTCTCAGAGCTTCATTCTTCCTTCTTGACTTAATTTTCTTTCCCTTAACAATTAATAGTTATGTTAAATTCACCATGACAGCAGCATGTAAACATGCTGTGAATTATGCCACCATCTTAATTAAAGTCTCCATGAAAAATTTTCTTTAGGCCTCATAAAACTTGTTAATCTTATTGGCCCATAACCAAAATAATAATATACAAGCCTTCAAATAGAATGGCAATTGTATTAGGCCATGTAAGTATTTTAAAATAGAGCAGATTAAGGCTCAAATACATTACTTGAAATGCCCAATATCTTCTTATAGTACCTGTAGTCTCTATTATCCAACCATCACTTAAAAGAGCTACATAACATAGAAAGATACTTATTATTTGAATATTCTAGTATATTTCTAAAACATTAAAAAAATATTTGTTACGCAAAGCACAAGCATATATTAATGATATTATGCATTCATGTAGCATTTTATCAGAATAAATTCTAAAACAAGGTTAAAATTTTAAAAGAACAAAATAAAACTTCAGATTTAAAAAAAAACCTCTTATAGTGTTCACCAAATATAGTGTTAAAAGACAAACAGACAAAGAGGGAAGATGGCAACCGGCAGGAAGGCAGGGAGGGAGAGAGTGAGGGAGCAATAGAGGAGTGTGTGGACGTGTGTGGTGTGTGTGTGTGTATGAGCTAGGGACAGTTAGATTCTGCAGGTCTTCCAAGGGGCTGCCAAACCAGGTAGTCTTAGACAGTGGAGCCCCGCTCCCTGCGCGGACACTCCTGGGCGGCCAGCGCAGGCACAGAGACCACGCCATCTTGAGAAACTGAGCTGCTTGAGACTAGGATCCTGGCCTCAGCACCACCTAGTCTGGTTTCAGATGAAAACCAGGACCCTGCAGCCAATGGGGACAGAGACCTGTGACCACACCTACAGACCCACAGACACCAAGAATCCAGACATCCCGGCAGCAGATTTCTGTGAGTAACAGAGCCCATCCCCCACCCTGCAGGCTTTCGGGCAGTGCCATAGTAACTGATAGACCCACCCCTGCTGCAGGAACTTGAGCCTGAGAGTGCCTGGACACTGGGAATCTGTTCCCCACAACACTATAGGGAGACCAAACCCAAAGCCCATGCAGGGTGGTAGTGCCACCTGACTTCAATTCGGGTCAAGCGCTCACTGAAGTCCCCCGAGCTGACCAGGACCCGATTCTCCGGGCGGGAGGCAGCACTAAGCACCAATGACTTGACTCTGTTTCTTATCATATGCGCCTGGGATCCCTGATTCCCAGTGCATTCACACTAAGAGCCAGTGACTCCAATTCCTGGTGCATGCGCACACAGGGACCCTGATTCTCAGCACAAGGCTGAGATACTGGATTCTTGGGAAACTCTGACTCCTGGAACACGCTAGGGGGCTCTGATTTTTAAGACATGCCTAGGGGGTCTCTGTTTCAGTGCTGGTGCCGGCGGGGTCCCTGATTCTAGGTGTGCACACGAGGCCACACTGAGTGCTGGTAATGCTGACTCTGGGTGAGCCTGGTTCCCACCAACCCATGACAGCCACACATCTTAGTGTTGGAGCTCTTTAGTGACACTAGGGTGGTGCAAAGCTCCCACTGCACACGGCCCAGTCCCACACAACTCGACGTTTGAACCTTCTGGTGATAGTCAAAATGGGGAGACGACACAATCCCCAGAGGAAAGAAAATGAGGAGTCGCCAAGAAAGGAAATTAGTGAAATTGAAGCATGCAACATGACAGAAAAAGAATTCAGAGTAATGGCTGTACAATTCATTCACCGGATGGATGAGAAAATCAACAACCTATGCAAGAATCAGGAAGAAATGAAAAGTGATATAGCTACAATCAAAAACACCATGGAAGGTTTCAACAGTAGACTAGAAGAAGCAGAAGATCGAATTAGTGAGTTAGAAGATAAGGTAGAGAAACAAGCTCAATCTGAACAGCAACTAGAGAAAAAAATTAAAAAGCAGGAGGAGAGCCTAAGGGAGCTTTGGAACAACTTGAAACGAAGTAACATATACATAATAGGGCTGCCAGGAGGACAAGAAGAGCAGCAAAGATTAGAAAATCTATTTGAAAAAATAATGACAGAAAACTTGCCAGATATGGGGAAGAATAAAGTTACACAAGTACAGAGAGTCCCAAGCAAGATGAATCCCAAAAGACCCACACCAAGACATGTCATAATAACAATGGCAAATGTTCATGACAAAGAGAAAATCTTAAAGGCTGCAAGAGAGAGACAGAGAGTTAACTACAAAGGATCCTGCATCAGATTATCAAATGATTTCACAACAGAAACACATCAAGCTAGAAGGGAATGGAAGGAGGTATACAAAGTGTTGCAAAGCAAAGGACTGAACCCAAGAATACTCTATCCAGCAAGTCTATCAATCAAAATTGAAGGGGAAATCAGGAGCTTCACAGACAAAAAAAGGCTAAGAGAGTTCATCACCACCAAGCCAGCAATGCAAGAAATGCTAAAGGGACTGGTGTAAAAAGAAGAAATAAAAAGCCCAGAAAGAAAACAGCCACACAAAAAAAGAAATGGCTACAAACAAGTACCTTTCAATAATAACTTTAAACGTAAATGGACTAAATGGTCCAATCAAAAGACATCGAGTGGCTGAATGGATAAAAAAACATGACCCATACATTTGCTGTCTACAAGAGACCCACCTCATTAAAAGGGACTCACACAGACTGAAAGTGAAGGGATGGAAAAATATCTTTCAGGCAAATGGAAATGAAAAAAAAGCTGGGGTAGCAATACTTATATCCGACAAAATAGACCTCAAAGTGAAGGCCATAACAAGAGATAAGGAAGGCCACTTCATAATACTAAAGGGATCAATACAACAAGAGGATATAACCCTGATAAACATATATGCACCCAATGCAGGAGCACCCACATACATAAGAAAACTCCTGGAAGACATCAGGGGAGAGATCGACAACAATACAATCATAGTAGGGGACTTTAATACACCACTGACATCACTGGATAAATCTGCTAGACAAAAAATCAGCAAAGAAACAGCAATCCTAAATGACTCACTAGATCAGATGGACTTAATTGACATCTTCAGAACACTTCACCCCAAAGCAACAAAATATACGTTCTTCTCAAGTGCTCATGGGACATCTTCAAAAATAGACCACATATTGGGTCACAAACAAAGTCTCCCCAAATTCAAGAAGATTGAAATCATACCAAGCATCTTCTCAGACCACAAGGGCATAATATTAGAAATAAACTACAATAAAAACAACCCAAAATACTCAAACACTTGGAAGCTGAATAGCATGTTATTAAATATTGATTGGGTTACCAATGAGATCAAAGAAGAAATTAAAAACATCCTGGAAACTAATGACAATGAAAACACAACAATCCAAAACCTTTGGGACACAATGAAAGCAGTCCTGAGAGGGAAGTTTATAGCTCTACAGGCCTACCTCAACAAACAAGAAAAAATGGTAGTAAATCATCTAAATCTACAGCTCAAAGAATTAGAAAGAGAGCAACAAGAAAAGCCCAGAGTGAGCAGAAGGAAGGAGATAATAAAGATTAGAGCAGAAATAAATGACATAGAGACCAAAAAAACAATACAGAAAATCAATGAAACCAAGAGCTGGTTCTTTGAAAGGATAAACAAGATCGACAAACCTCTAGCCAGGCTCACCAAAAAGCAAAGAGAGAGGACCCAAATAAACCAAATCAGAAATGATAGAGGCGAAATAACAACAGACCCCACAGAAATACAAATGATTGTTAAAAAATACTATGAACAACTCTACTCCAACAAACTAGACAACCTGGAGGAAATGGACATATTTCTAGAAAAATACAACATTCCAAAACTTAATCAGGAAGAATCTAAAAATCTCAACAGGCCAATAACTATGGAAGAAATTGAAGCAGTCATCAGAAAGCTTCCAGCAAACAAAAGCCCAGGACCAGACGGCTTCACAGGGGAGTTTTACCAAACATTCAAGGAAGAACTAAAACCTATCCTCCTCAGACTACTACAAAAAATCCAAGAGGAAGGAACACTTCCAAGCTCATTCTATGAAGCCAGCATCACCCTAATACCAAAACCAGGTAAAGACAACACAATGAAAGAGAATTACAGGCCAATATCCCTCATGAACATAGATGCCAAAATCCTCAACAAAATCTTAGCAAATCGGATCCAGCAGTACATCAGAAAGATCATACACCATGACCAAGTAGGATTTATCCCAGGGATGCAAGGATGGTACAATATCCGCAAATCAATAAACGTGATACATCACATAAACAAATTGAAGGAAAAAAACCACATAGTCATATCAATTGATGCAGAAAAAGCATTTGACAAAATTCAACACCCATTTTTGATAAAAACTCTCAGCAAGGTGGGAATAGAAGGATCATACCTCAACATAATAAAAGCCATATATGACAAACCCACAGCCAACATCATACTCAATGGACAAAAACTAACACCATTTCCCCTAAAAACAGGAACAAGACAGGGATGCCCACTCTCACCACTCCTGTTCGACATAGTACTGGAAGTATTAGCCATTGCAATTAGACAAGAAGAAGAAATAAAAGGCATCCAAATTGGAAAAGAGGAAGTAAAACTGTCCTTATTTGCAGATGACATGATATTATACTTAAAAAACCCTAAAGACTCCATCAAAAAACTATTAGACTTAATAAAAGAATTCGGCAATGTAGCAGGATACAGAATTAACGCCAAGAAATCTATGGCATTTCTATACACCAATAGTGAACTTGCAGAAAGAGAGACTAAAAAAGCAATCCCATTTACCATCTCACCAAAAAAATTAAGCTACCTAGGAATAAACTTAACTAAAGAGGTAAAAGACCTCTACTCAGAAAACTACAGGACGTTGAAAAAAGAGATAGAGGAAGACATAAAGAGATGGAAGAACATACCATGTTCTTGGATTGGTAGAATCAACATCATTAAAATGTCCATACTGCCCAAAGCAATCTATAAATTCAACGCACTTCCCATTAAAATACCAACGGCATATTTCACAGACCTAGAACGAACTCTCCAAAAATTCATCTGGAACAAAAAACGACCCCGAATAGCTGCAGCGATCCTGAGAAAGAAGAAAGTAGGTGGGATCTCAATACCAGATATCAAGCTGTATTACAAAGCCACTGTTCTCAAAACTGCCTGGTACTGGCACAAGAACAGACATATAGATCAATGGAATAGAATAGAGAGCCCAGAAATCAGCCCCAACCAATACGCTCAATTAATATTTGACAAAGGAGGCAAGAACATACAATGGAGTCAAGACAGTCTCTTCAATAAATGGTGCTGGGAAAACGAATAGCTGCAGCAATCCTGAGAAAAAAGAACAAAGTAAGTGGGATCTCAATACCAGGTATCAAGCTATATTACAAAGCCACTTTTCTCAAAACTGCCTGGTACTGGAACAAGAACAGACATATAGATCAATGGAATAGACTAGAGAACCCAGAAATCGACCCAAACCACTATACTCAATTAATATTCAACAAAGGAGGCATGAACATACAATTGAGTCAAGATAGTCCCTTCAATAAATGGTGTTGGGAAAATTGGACAGATAGATACATGCAAAAAGATGAAATTAGACCACCAACTTACACCATACACAAAAATAAACTCAAAATGGATAAAGGACTTAAACATAAGATGGGAAACCATAAAAATACTAGAGGAATCCACAGGCAGTGAAATCGCAGGCATATGCCAGAGAAATTTCTTCACTGATCCTGCTCCAAGGGCATTGGAAACAAAAGAGAAAATAAACAAATGGGACTACATCAAAATAAAATATTCTGCACAGCAAAGTAAACCATCAACAAAACAACAAGGAAGTCCACAGCATGGGAGGACATATTTGCTAATGTTATCACCGATAAAAGTTTAACCTCCAAAATTTACAGAGAACTCATACAACTTAACAAAAGGAAGATAAACAATCCAATCAAAAAATGGGCAACAGACCTAAATAGACACTTTTCCAAAGAGGACATACAGAAGGCCGAAAGACATATGAAAACATGCTTAAAGTCACTAATTATACTAGAGATGCAAATCAAAACGATAATGCAGTATCATCTCACACCTGTCAGAATGGCTATCATCAACAAATCAACAAACGACAAGTGCTGGAGAGGATGTGGAGAAAAAGGAACACTTGTGCACTGCTGGTGGGAATGCAGACTGGTGCAGCCACTATGGAAGACAGTATGGAGTTTCCTCAAAAAACTGGAAATGGAACTCCCATTTGACCCTGTGATCCCACTTCTAGGAATATATCCCAAGAAACCAAAAACACCAATCAGAAAGGATATATGCACCCATATGTTCATAGCAGCACAATTCACCATAGCTAAGATCTGGAAACAGCCTAAGTGCCCATCAGTAGATGAATGGATTAGAAAACTGTGGTACATCTACACGATGGAATACTATGCTGCTGTAAAAAAGAAGGAACTCTTACCATTTGCAACAGCATGGATGGAACTGGAGAGCATTATGCTAAGTGAAACAAGCCAGTCAATGAAGGAAAAATACCACATGATCTCACTCATACATGGATAATAAAGACCATTACAAACTTTTGAACAATAATAGATACAGAGGCAGAGCTGCCTCAAACTGATTGTCAAACTGCAGTGGGAAGGCCAGAGAGGGTTGGGGGGCAGAAGGGAGGGGAGTAAGAGATCAACCGAAGGACTTGTATGCATGCATATAAACATAACCAATGGAC
>NW_005367809.1:461632-462349 GCF_000412655.1 Myotis brandtii | reverse complement strand
GGGGGGAATTAGGTCACATATGTAATACCTTAATCAATAAAGAAATTAAAGATTGAAAAAAATAATAATAAATAAATAAGAAATAAAAGATAAACAACCCTGGCCAGGTGGCACAGTTGGTTGGAGCATCCTCCTGTACATTGAAAAGGTTGCAGGTTCCATCCCCATTCATGGTGCAAGTGGGAGGCAACCAATAGATCCATGTCTCTCTCTCTGGCTCTCCCTTCCTTTCTCTAAAATCAATAGGAATATCCTTGGGTGAGGATTTAAAAAAAACAAACAAGACAAACTGAGGCTATTAAATTTTAATAGTTTCTTTAAGCAAAAATCCATTTGAATAGGGCAGATCAAACTGGGAGTGGTTGGAGCACTCCACCATAGAAAAAAGGCAGAAGTAAAGTAAGGAAATTATTGGTTCACTATAGCTTGAAGCCAATTTTGTTTTTAGTGACTGGTTGACCTTAGATTTTGATTTTGTAACCTTGAGACATTTACAGGCTTAGGTTTTTATTTGCTTATATAGCCCACCAGGTCACATAGGCCTTAGTGTAATGGTCACTTTCTTTGATTAATTTAGCAGCAGGAAAGAAAACCCTATTTTAAAGTGATTATTATTTGTAAGTCACATGAATTTAAGCATATATTTACACTTAGAGAGTATTATGTTATCTAAATTGATCCAATTAGTAATTGTGGGGAAGTAAAAAGTCGCTAAAG
>NW_005367809.1:459384-461475 GCF_000412655.1 Myotis brandtii | reverse complement strand
CCCCTGAGAAAGAAATATTCCTAAATTTTAAATAAAGTTCAAAGTAAAATCAGAATTTCAGACAAGATCTAGGCATCAATCAAAATATATAATAGGAATCCATGACTAGAGATAATAATAGAAAATATAATTGAATGTCACAAAGGAAGATAAGCAAATATGAATAAGAAGCAGACGATTTGGGCCGGGGGACAAAAGATAAAAATAAAACTCTGGAACTATTTCAGAATCTTCCTTCTCAAGGTTACTTAGGGGAATTGGTTAGCCATTTCTGGCAGTGTTTCTCAGAAAGTTTGGCCAGACTTACTATGACCAGAACAGCAGTGACATGGAAATGTGTATGGAGACATACCTTCAAAGACATCAGAAAATCTAAGGTAAGTAATTCTATATATAAAACCATATATTATAAGTTTCTACCCTATTTCATAGGATATGAAATACTTTTTGATTAAAGTTTCTCTCTTAGGCTCAGACACAAAACACTAGTTTGAGGTAATATATGAACTTAGAATAATATAGCTAAGTATCAAGGATATACTAGGAACTCAAAGTTTAATTGTTGTTTTGATAATGCATGAATGTGTTGGATTTTGTTTATAGACATAACAAATGACAAATTAACGTTTTTAAACATATTTTATTGATTTTTTTACAGAGAGGAAGGGAGAAGGATAGAAAGTTAGAAACATTGATGAGAGAGAAACATTGATCAGCTGTCTCCTACACACCCCCTACAGGGGATATGCCCACAACCAGGGTACATGCCCTTGACCAGAATTGAACCTAGGACCCTTCAGTCTGCAGGCCGACGCTCTATCCATGGAGCCAAACCGGTTAGGGCTAAATTAACATTTATATCAATATACCATCTTCAATAATTAATTGGCTATATGCTCTATATCTTTTTCTCTGAGAGTTCTCATTGTTCATATGTAGTGATATTTTAATGTGTTCTTACCAAAAAATCCACATTTAATATAAAATCCAATATACATATCATATTTGAAATAAACATGTATTTTTTCATGTATAAATACAACATTTATATATGAATTCTCTCAGGTCATGTAATTGTAAAACTTTATAACCCTTCAAATTTCTCTTATAAAGAAAGTGAGGGAGCAAACAATCAAAAACTGTTAGTTCCGAACATTAAAAGATAGATTTATGGAAAAAAGAAACTCAGGGTTTTGTTTTTTTTACTTTATTTTTGTTATTGACACTATTACAATGTTCCCCATTTTCCCCCACTTTGCCCACCTCCAACCAGCCCCCATCTCCCTCTCCCCATGGCTATCACCACACTGTTGTCAGTGTCCATGTGACTATATAGAGTATGCTCTTTAGCTAATCTCTTCATCTTCTTCCATCAGTCTGCCCAACTCCCTTCCCCTCTGACATCTGTCAGTCTGTTCCTTGTATTCATGCCTCTGATTCTATTTTGTTCATCAGTTTATTTTGTTCATTGCATTCCACATATAAATGAGATCATATAGTATATGTCTTTCTCTAACTGGATTATTTTATTTTTCTGACTGGCTTATTTTACATAGCATAATAATCTCCATGCTGTCACAAAAAGTAAAAGTTTTTTATAGCTCTGTAGCATTCCACTATATAAATGTAACACATCTTTTTTATTCACTCATCTACTGATGGTCACTTGGACTGTTTCCAGATCCCAGATCTTGGCTATCTACACTAATAAAAGAGAAACATGGTAATTAGCGTATGACCGCTACCCTTCCCATTGGCTAATAAGCATATCCTTATGCAAATTAACTGTCAGCCAAGATGTCGGCCGGCAGCCATGCACTGAAGCGAACAGGGAGGCTTGCTTGCTCCAATGACAGCTGACTCGAATGTTCCCCACCTGAGTTGCCGGCCTCTCAGCTGCAACTCTAAGCAACTATGTACTATGTTGCAAATAAGAAGCTAAACAAAACCCCAGAAACCGGCTTTCAGTCAGCCAGGTTCAGCCAGCTGGACCGCAACATTGTATCAAATACAGAAGGAAAAACAAAGGCCAGAAACTGGCTTTCAGCAGCCGAGGCCTCAGAGCTAAAGCTGGCCCAGAATAAAAAAAAA
>NW_005367809.1:439493-458618 GCF_000412655.1 Myotis brandtii | reverse complement strand
GGCCCTGCTCTGTGAGTGACAGGGGGCAGCGCCCCAACCCCCTGATCCGCCCTGCTCTGTGTGTGACAGGGGGCGGCGCCCCAACTCCCCAATCGGCCCTGCTCTGAGCCTGACCAGGGGCTGCACCTAGGGATTGGGCCTGCCCTCTGCCACCCGGGAGCAGGCCTAAGCCAGCAGGTTGTTATCTCCCGAGGGGTCCCAGACTGCGAGAGGGCACAGGCTGGGCTGGGGGACCCCCGTCCCCTCCCGAGTTCACAAATTTTTGTGCACCGGGCCTCTAGTCTATAATAATAAAAGCATAATATGCTAATTAGACCGGACAGCCCAACGACCTTTCAGACATCATTCTGAATGAAGCCACAGCAGCAGGGGCCGAGGCAGAGGTGGTTAGGGGTAATCAGGTCGGCAGGCAAGTAGTTAGGGGTGATCAGGCAGGCAGGCAGAGGGGTTAGGGGTGATCAAGCAGGCAGGCAGGCGAGGGGTTCAGAGCCAGCAGTCCCATATTTCAAGAGGGATGTCCGACTGCTGGTTTAGGCCCTGCAGGATCGAACCTAAACTGGCAGTCAGACATCCCTTTCGCAATCCGGGACTGCTGGCTCCAAACCGCTCACCTGCCTGTCTGCCTGATCCCCCTAACTGCTCTCCCCTGCCAGCCTGATCCCCTAACTGCTCTCCCCTGCTGGCCTGATCTCCCTAACTGTTCTCCTGTGCTGGCCTGATCCCCCTACCTGCTCTCCCTGCTGGCCTGATCTCCCTAACCGCCTCTGCCTCAGCCCCGCCACCATGGCTTTGTCTGGAAGGACGTCTGGAAGATGTCTGCTCTAATTAGCATATTACCCTTTTATTAGTATAGATAGCCCTTCTGGCAAGTGTGCAGTAGGAACTCTTATTTTGAGAAATTTTCACTGTTTTATTCTTAGAAAGGATGCTAAAACCTAAGTTGTTATTCATAGGATGGCATGTAGGGACATATAACTCTAGTGTGGATTTGAAATTGTTGATCTTTTTTATTTTTTAAAGATTTTATTAAGAACACTTTTAATTTTACAAAAAAATTGAAAGAAAGGTACAGAGATTTCACATATACCTCAGCCCCACACCTGTATAGCTTTCCCTATTATCAACATTACTTACTAGAGTGGTACATTTATTACTAAGGATGAATCTATATTGATACATCATAATCACCTACAGTCCATTGTTTACCTTAAGGTTCACTCTTGATTTTGTACATGATAAGGTTGGGCCAAATTTACAATAACATATGTAATTGTGATAACATGATAAGAAAACAAAGATCTGTATACTTCATGATAGTAAAGATATAAATAACCATAAAACAAAAATTTTTTAAACTTCTTATATCTTCTGATACAAATCTAATATCTACCTTGGGAAATAAAATTAATTACATAGTACTTTTATGCAAATACTTAGTTGTAGTGAATGCTACTACTAAAAAATAATTGATATGGGGTAAAGGAATCATTAAAGTGGAATTTCAGATAACTTCAAAAACCAGAAATGTCTTTATTTCCACTTACATAGAAGTTTACCTCCTTTTCTTCAGAATGCTATTACACAATAATTTTGAACTTAGTTCATCTTATAATCAAGTTAGCTCTTAACATATAAATTTGCCATAGATTATAAACATATGGTTGATTTTTTTAAATCTAAAATCTACATACCAAATATTATGTAGTTTTTGTTTTATTTTGTTTCTTAAGTTTATAAATATTCAGTCAGTGAACTAAACTTGAGCAGAATGCTCATGTGCTTTTTCAGAAACATTAATAATTATAAAATAATTAATATTTAGTTATCAGTAACTGAATAAGTTGGTAAAAAGTACAGGGTCTATATTTAAAATTTAATGCATATTCTCAGGGTCCAAAATAAAGTTTTATTTGGTTGCATATTTCTACTTCTAATCAGCATGAGGTCATCTCATGCAAGCTCACTACATTTATGCTGTAGAATGATATTTCTAGTTGTTTATTTTGTTCTTCAGTTTAAATTTGATGTCATCAGTAGAAAAAAAAATACTTATGCACTATATATCATGAAGAAAATGGAACTCTGTCAATCAGGTTGGGTCATACTGTCAATTGCAATATGTATCCAGATTTTAGAAATGTTAAATGTGGACTAATTTAGATATAGTATTGGTGCAATAAGGTATTTCAGGTGTGTGTGTTTTTTGACACATGCTTTTATCCTCTTCCAATGTCCTAATAAAAATTCAATCTCTCTCAAAAAAATTGTTTAAGTGTACTTTTCACTGTGAGTTTTAATGTGAAGGCTCAGGCACCTTTTGTTCCAGCACATGTGATGGTATGAGTGCAGGCCTGACATTAGTCTACCTGGCATAGATGCCAACGTAGCCACTTATTAGTCTTATGACTTTGGCAGGTTATCTAACCTCTATAAGCTTTTCCCCTCCTTATCTATAAGCATGGACTTACATTTATTTGTTGACAGAATTGTCCCGAGGACTAAAAATTACTGTTTTCTTCAAAATGAGACATGTATGCTTCTTGGGTACACGAAAACTTTTTAATGATTATTTGGCAACGAAAAGCATAAGGGAAATAAATTTCCCAAACTTCAAATTCTGTATACTCATTCCTAGTAATCATCTGTCAGAGACTTTCCTGGGAGTTCTCTTTTCCAAACTGAGCTGTCCCACATTGCAGTGCACACCTCAAATTTATAAATATCAAATGATTCTAATCTCATTAGGAGAATCTGTTCTGGAAAGTTAAATTAAAAGTAGCCACTGAAAGAATTTTTTAAATATTGATAGCAATAACAAGAAAGTGAACTACACTAACAATTGGTTAATAAGGTATTTTGTAGGTCGGGTGTTTTTTGTTTGTTTGTTTGTTTCAACATAATTAAACGAAGACTTCATCTCAGTTACCAATTGATAGGTCAATAGGCATACAGGCTGATAATAGATTATTATATAATTTTTGGCTTATAATCTTGGAGTTCAGATATTAATTGACATGGTTATACTCAAATATCTTCCATTTGTAGACACTTGTTCATTTAAGTAAATTTTCTGAAAAACTTGTTTAGTTTTCTAAGGATGATGTAGGGTATCAAATTGCAGTGACATTTTATTGATATTGCACACATTTGAACCTTCATTTAAAATTTTTAATAATCATAAATTTAACTTGTTTTCTCCATTTCTGCATATTTAGTGACATTTAAATGTTTTGCCAATAATAAAAAAAATTACAAAGAGAAATAGTTTTTGAAGACTTTTAGAGGTTATATTAACAAAATGGGAAAACTACTGGTGTAAGTACTACCTAGCATTAATTGAATGCTTATTATTTTTAGTTGTTAATTTTAAATATTTTATTTCACTTATTTCTCAGAAAAGCCCTATTATTATTCTCATGTAAAAGGTAAAAAAATTAATGTGTGGAGAGGTGAAGTAGCTGACCATGCTTGTATAGCTAATAAAAGTGCATATCTGATTTTAATACCACATTTTACTCAAAGTCTGTGCTTGTACGTAATCTTAATGGTGTACTTTCTGCCTGAGTCTCTAATGTAAGTGCTAAATAAATAGTAAGCATATTTTAAACTTCAGTAGTAGTAATTGTGTAAATAGAAGTGTAATATTAAAAAAACTTAATAAGACCAATATTTCTGATTTTTAATTATCATTCTAATTATTTGTATGTCTTTTTTGCATCATTTCACAGTCTAAGCTATAGAATCAATCATAAATATCACATGATCTCACTCATTTGTGGAATATAATGAACAACATAAACTGATGAACAAAAATAGATCCAGAGACATAGAAACATCAAACAGACCATCAAACCTCAGAGGGAAGCTAGGGGAAGGTGGGGGGTAAGAGATCAACCGAAAGACTTGTACCCAAGTATATGAGCATGACCATTGGACACAGACAATAGGTGTGTGGGGGCCTGTGCTGGGGGAGTGGGAGACATATGTAAAACTTTCAACAATAAATAATTTAAAATAATAAAATAAAATAGTTATTAGTAAATTATTAAATTGGTGAGTGCCTAACTAAACAAACAACTTCTGAAACATGTAATTTCAGAAGTATATATTATTTTCCTTGATAGTATCATCACAATGTGGGCCTCATGTTCAAGCTACTTATTTTACTATGACATAAAAATATGTGAGGATTAAATAATACATCTTACTCCTCAAGAGCAAGGCATAATAGGTTATATTGATTAACAGTAGTGGGAGAAAATATTTTGAAATCATTTTTTCTCATATATATTTCAAATGAATGAGTCGCTTGATTTTGTCCTATTTGCTCTTTATGCCATTTTGTCAATTTTTATAGTTTTAAAACTAATGAACACTGATTAATGAAAAAATAATGCATCTTATTAAAACAATAAACCAATTGTTGCCATCATCAAATATGATTGGAGATTGCATGCTGTTCTCTGAATCACAACACATTGGTCATTGAATATCTTAGATAATTCCTGTAATAAAGAAAATATGTTTAAATTTCTTTAATACAATGTTTCTCAAATTTACTGATTATACAACACCTATTATTAACTCTTAGAATTAATGTTCTAATGAACAGAATTTGGGAACAAAAATTTCATATTGCTAGATGCAGTATAAGACTTTGATAATAAGTTTAAAAGATAACCCTAGCCAGTTTTGCTCAGTGGATAGAGCATCTTCAGCCCACAGACTGAAGGGTCCCAGGTTCTATTCTGACCAAGGGCATATACCTCAGTTGCAGGCTCAATCCCTGGTCGGGGCAGGTGCAGGAGACAACCAATTGATGTGTCTCTCTCATATTGATGTTTCTTTTTCTCTGTCCCAATGTGTCTCTCTCATATTGATGTTTCTTTCTCTCTGTCCCTCACTTACACTCTCTTTAAAAATCAGTGGGAAAATATGCTCTGGTGAGGATTAACAAAAAAATTTTAAAGATAAATCCAGCCAGGGAACTACCAAGATGTAAATCATGAATGATGCTCTTGTTCTCAAGGAAACAAAATGATAGTTGTTTACAAATCACATAGCCCAGCTTTGTAGCCTTTAGCTTGTGATTTAACGTCTCTTCCCTCTGTTTGCTCCTACCTCAAAGAGCTGTGAAGCAGAGTAAATGCCAGAGTGTACGCAAAAAAATACAGATGCATGCATGGCACGATGTGAATCTAGTAAATTTTGATGATGCTGAATTCTGAAATATAATTATTTTTTGTGTACTCTTGAGACCTTGAATGCACATAGACTTATTGAATCCTACATAAATTAATTTTAAAAGTTTTTTTTTTCTTAAATATTGCTTCAGCAGTAGTGTTTGCTATGTATGGAATAGGCTGATTGATATATTAATAAAGTTTGTGGATTCATCTCTCTAATGTTGTACCCACTCAGCTATATATTGCTTTGCAGCTGTTTATCTATCTGTCCAACCATCTACATTATCTATCCATTTCTATTTTTATAAAATAGATGAGTAAGAAATTGAAATTTCTTCACAAAATCGATAACATAGGTTAGTATGCTTGTTGAAATACAGTTTGAAGATAAAGCTAACTACCTGACCTTCCTTTTTAAAAATGTGTCTGCTTATATTTTAAAACTCTTAAGCTTTTACTTGTTTTCCTGTCCTGGAGTTAAATAATAAGCTAGCGATTGTTGTTGTAGGAAGAATAAAGTCTAAGGTGCCGTCAGCATGGAGAGGAAATCACCTGTGGCTAGTCTGAAGTTTGTTCCTGAAATAGATGGGGATCTGTCATCACCTGCCTGATGTGATACAGGCCCAACAAATCCTTCTATCTCAGCTGTGCTAGTGGAAGGCCTTTGTTTAACCATGATGAGAAAGGATCCCAGGGTAAAGGGGAAATGGGTTCCCTGCAGAATCGAAGTCTCCAAATGGCCATGAAAAATGTATGCAGGTAAACATCATTTATACAATATTGCTTTATAGCAGATTATAGGGCTCCTGTTGTGTACCAAAGACTCCACAAGGGAATCAAGAGGAAAACAGAGTTTATATATCCTTGGAAGCTGTTTCAGGATAACACAGCTAAAACAGTTGCTAGAAGTAATCCCTGAACAGAGTTTGAAATCACATTGCTTTAGAGAACAGATGCAACCCAGTCCAATATTTGCTAAAATTTTCCAAAATATGTTTACTTTAGATCATAAAAATATCCACTATTGATGACAAGAATGTCTTCATTAAAACTGTGTTCTTTTAAAGAACATTAAATTCATTTCCATTTAAATATGACATATTAAGGTAATATTCTAAGAAAAATAGAGTGCAAGTATTTGAAAAATATATTTTCAAAAGACTTATTTTCCCATCTTATGATGCTCATTATTTCATGATTCACCAAATAATGGAAGCAGTGTAATAATTGCTTTTGGTCACTAGTGTAATTGTATTATATGGGTAATGAAAATATCTGTGTATATGTGTGTGTGTGTGTGTGTGTTTTCCAATGCATTTACAGAGGCTAGGGCTGATAGGTGACAGTCAAAATTACAATCAACAAAATGGCTTAAATTATCCAGGGTGAGATTAAAGAATTATGATGAAAAAAATACAAGAAAGCACAACTCGTAACATCTATTGCATTAGTGGAATTATGATAAGTAAAATGCAATGTTTTTCTCTGTCTTTCTTTAGTTAATTCCTTCTGTTACTTATTATTTTATAACACATTTATTATTAACAAATGAACAAATTATTTATTAATATCATTATAGTAGCATGTAGACTTGAAAATTACATAAACCAGTCTCTAAATTAAAAAATGCCATAGTAATTTTTAAAAATAGTCTTCACGTGGCTGTGTGGCTGAGTGTTTGAGCCTTGACCTATGAATCAGGTGGTCATGGTTCGATTCACAGTCAAGGGCACATACCCAGGTTGAGGACTAGATCCCCAGTAAGGGGTGAGCAGGAGGCAGCTGATTAATGATTCTCTCTCATCATTGATGTTTCTATCTCTCTCTCCCTCTTCCTTTCTCTCTGAAATCAATAAAAAAAATTTTTTAAGTATACAGTTTTCAACAGTTAGTATGTAAATTGGGATGAACTCTTTTACAATATTTATTTTGTACATATAGAATCATAATTGTTGCCTACATTGAAAAATACAAATTTATAAAATTAAATTGACCTTATTCTGAACCATAAAGAGATGATACAATAATAAAGATGACAATTTTCTGTATAATGAAACAGACCCAAAGAAAGGTCAGTCATTACAATATAAAATCAATACAATTTCATTGAATGAAAACATGTTTTTCTCAAAGTCAAAACTTGATATTGATCTTAACTCAAATATAGAGAAATGACAATTGGTCAACAACATGCAATCAATCAATCACTTCAATATCTTTAAACCCAACAATGAGTCATTCACAAATGTTCCATTTTTGGTTTGAAAAAGGACTATAACCAAGCAGTCTCATATTGATGATGTGAAATGCAATTAGGAGAGAGAAAATCTAATGGTATTTTTTTTAAAGAATTAGTCACAAAAGTAAGACACACATTACTAAGAGAAATCTAATCTATTTTGTTTGTGTGTGTGTTAATCCTCACTGGAGGATATTTTTCCATTGACTTTTAGGGAGAGTGGAAGAGAGAGGGAAAGACTGAGAGAAACATTGATGTGAGAGAAACACATCAATTTGTTGTCTCCTGACCTGACCAGGGCACAGGCCTGGGAGGAGCTTGCAACCAACTACATGCCCTTGACTGGAATCAAACCTAGAACCATTTGGTCTGCAGGCCGATGCTCTATCCAAGAGCCAAACTGGCTAGGGCTATTTTAAAACATCAAAATTTAAAAATATTCAAATAAGAACTAATATCATAAATGAATCCTGAAAATTATTTAGAGATGCAAACACGCATACAAAGATAATTTGATATAGACATTATGTATAATTTTGCACTACATTTTCTTTCTTTTATTCAAACTTTGCTTTTCATGTTTCAAAGTAAGAAATGCCACATTTTATGGGAAATATAATTAAATGCAAATTTATTTAGGAACTCAAAAGTAGCACTAGAAAATAGCTAAATTATATTAGATTTCCAGGGAGAGGAAAATGGCCACTTAAGAAAACAACTCAAATAAAAATATTAATATATTTAGTATCAGGTAAAAAATTGAATAACACATTAAGACATTTGGAGTATTACATTACTGATAATGTCCAGAGATATAGAAGCAAATTTTTTGAAAGCTTCTTACCTTTATAAATTTGGAATGCATAACATTTTAAAGCAGTAAACATATAAGAACATATACCCAGATTAATAATTCTGTTTTGACTGATAACAAAAATCAGTTCATAGCTTGTGACCCACTATGCTCATAACGTTTAAAATTTTCCGTGTATGTGAACTCAAGGGTCATACAATTAGAAGAAACATCAGTGATTATCAACCTTTTAGTTTTACATAGACAAGGAAACTGGAACTCAAAGAATTTAGTGATTGCAAGGTAGAGCAGTGAAATATCGATTCTAGTGATCATTTTCTCACATATAAGTACTCTTCTTTCTGTTACACACCTAATTCCATGACATTACATCATAGCCTTATTTTTTTTATTAAGGAAGTAAACAAAAACTTATTTTAAATATCAAGATAAACATTATGGAGACTTATTTAGCAGAATAGTAGATAGCATGCAGATTTTAATCCAGGACTCATAAATGTATTTGTTTCATATGTTACATGTCATTTAAAACTTCTTTCCCATTCTCTATTAACTTCTACACTTTTGAAGTTACAGATAATTTTTTGTCATCTCTACTGAAAGACTAAATTGATTCTATTTATATGTTTTATTTTTTATTGTATTATGTAGTATTGGATAAGTATGAAATAGAATACTTCATATTTATGTAAATTTTGAAAAATCATAAAACATACATGTTACAAGGCAGGAGAAACCAAGATGGCAGCATAGGTAAACACCAGAAATTGCTGCCTCACACAACCACTTCAAAACTACAACTAAAAGACAAAACAGACATCATCCAGAACCACAGGAAGGCTGGCTGAGTGGAAATTCTACAACTAGAAGGAAAGAAAAGCACATTGAGACTCAGAGGAGTTGTGGAAGTAAAGTGCAGAGGTACGGAGGCGCACGCGGAAAGGGCTGGCAACTGAGGACACGGTTGTCTTTTTCAATCGGGAGGGAGACACAAGCTCCCGACTGCTCTGAACTCCAGTTCCAGGCAAGTCTCTGGGGACCCAGACTCATATGGGGAGAAACTGGACTGTCTGGCATCTGGCAGAACTCAAGGGCAGCTTTCTCTCAGAGGTGCTTGCAGTGATTACCGCAGGACACTGAGACCCGGAGCATCTTAGGGCAGGGCTGAGGATCAGCCGTAGCTGCTTGCTCCGCCCTGTTGATTCCCTGAGACTCAGCCCCACCAAAGCTGCACACAGAGGCTTTTGCATATGAGTGGCCTGGCCCTTTGCAATCTAAAATTACCTAACTAACTGCAGCTGGGTCAGAGAGACCCAGAACTTTTTTTTTCTGGGAATCAGCCATAGCTGCTTGCTCCGCCCTGTTGATTCCGAGACCCCGCCCCATCCAGGCTGCTGCAAAGCCTTTTGCATATGAATGCCCGGGTCCTTTACAATCTGACAACTACCTAACAAATTGCAGCTGGGCCAGACAGACCCAGAACTTCCAAGAGAAGGCCCAAGGCCCCACAGCAGCTTGCATTGCTTCTCAGCTGGGCCTCATCTGGGCACCCCCAAACCCCCAAAAAAGGAAGGGGAATCTGCATATCTCTTCATAGCTCCTGCTGGGTAACCTCAGGAAGAGGCTTAATTAGCACCTCCTTAGATCCAAGAGCCAGTGTACCCAGTGGTCAGAGTGGGACCACCCAGATTACAACTCCTCAGATTCATAAGGAACACACTCAGGGGGCAGACTCAGTGAGCACCAAAGCCCCACTGAAGCAAGTCTTGCCCCAGAAGGGTGTCTTCAGCACAGAAGTTCTCCCACTGCAGACACAGCTGATTCTCACTGCCAATTGGCCTGGAGGTCAATTCCTCCCAGTGACACCTAAAACAATCAAGGCATAACTACAACAAGACTGTGCACAAAGCCCACAAGGGGGTGCACCAAGAGTGTCCACCTCAGGTAACTGGGGAGGCTGAGCCACTGGGCCCTGTAGGACACCTAGCACACAAAACCACTCTACCAACACAGGGAAGCAGACAAAATGCGAAGACAAAGAAACAGGTCACAAATGACAGAAATGGAGGACAGCAAACGACTGGATATAGAGTTCAAAACCACGGTTCTAAGATTTTTCAAGAATTTTATGGAAACCGCCGATAAATGTATTGAGATCCTTAAGAAATCTAGTGAGACCCTCGATGTTGTGATAAAGGACCAACTAGAAATTAAGCATACACTGACTGAAATAAAGAATATTATACAGACTCCCAACAGCAGACCAGAGGATCGCAAGAATCAAGTCAAAGATTTGAAATGCGAAGAAGCAAAAAACACCCAACCGGAAAAGCAAAATGAAAAAAGAATCCAAAAATACGAAGATAGTGTAAGGAGCCTCTGGGACAACTTCAAGCGTACCAACATCAGAATTATAGGGGTACCAGAAGAAGAGAGAGGGCAAGATATTGAAAACCTATTTGAAGAAATAATGACAGAAAACTTCCCCTACCTGGTGAAAGAAATAGACTTCCAAGTCCAGGAAGCGCAGAGAACCCCAAACAAAAGGAATCCAAAGAGGACCACACCAAGACACATCATAATTAAAATGCCAAGAGCAAAAGACAAAGAGAGAATCTTAAAAGCAGCAAGAGAAAAAAAGTCAGTTACCTATAAGGGAGTACCCATACGACTGTCAGCTGATTTCTCAACAGAAACTTTGCAGGCCAGAAGGGAGTGGCAAGAAATATTCAAAGTGATGAATAGCAAGAACCTACAACCAAGATTACTTTATCCAGCAAAGCTATCATTCAGAATTGAAGGTCAGATAAAGAGCTTCACAGATAAGGAAAAGCTAAAGGAGTTCATCACCACCAAACCAGTATTATATGAAATGCTGAAAGGTATCCTTTAAGAAGAGGAAGAAGAAGAAAAAGGTAAAGATACAAATTATGAACAACAAATACACATCTATCAACAAGTGAATCTAAAAATCAAGTGAATAAAAAATCTGATGAACAGAATAAACTGGTGAATATAATAGAATCAGGGGCATAGAAAGGGAGTGGACTGACAATTCTCGGGGGGAAAGGGGTGTGGGGTTGTGGGAAGAGACTGGACAAAAATCGTACACCTGTAGATGAGAACAGTGGAGGGGGGTAAGGGCAGAGGGTGGGGGAGAATCAGGTGGAGGGGAACTATGGGAGGGGGGAAGAGGAACAACTGTAATAGTCTGAACAATAAATATTTAATTTTAAAAAATCATACATGTTAAACCTGCCATCCAACCCTAGAACAATTAAATCAGTCCCATTATGAAAATGGTCTCTTTGTGTCTCTCTAATATCTTTTTTCTCTTTTTCCCAAAGACAAATACTTTCCTAAAATTGATGCCTGTCATATCCCTAATATTCACTTATATACATATCCTTAACAAGTTTTATTTAATTGTATTCCTTCTTTTGTAGTTTTAAAAGTTATTTAATACTGTATGTGCCTTTTCTGCATCCAATATTGCTCATCATAAGACATTTAAAATAGAAGTTTAAATCTTTATTTAAACTTTTTTATTTAAGTAAAAGCTTATTTAAAGAATTATTTTTCTCTAGGATAGTAAGATTTTCCCTTTAACCTTGACATTATAGACTTCACTAGAATGTATATACTTTTTAAAAAATAAGTAAATTTACTTACATAATTGAGCTTTTTCTTTGGGAGTAAAGAGTGTTGTTTTTTCTGCATGTGGCAATATTCTCTAGCAGTATGTCCTTTTTGTTGTTGTTGTTGTTGTTAATCCTCACCAAGGATATTTTCCATTGATTTTTAGAGTGGAAGGTAGAACGAGAGACACAGAGAGAGACCAAAACATCAATGTGATAGAGACACATCGATTGGTTGCTTCCAGTATGTGCCCCAACCCGGGTGGAGATCAAGCCTGCAACCAAGAATCAAACCCTAGACCCTTCAATCCGAGGGCTGATGCTCTGTCCACTGAGCCAAATCGACTAGGGCCCAGTATGTCTTCTTTGAGTCAATTTTCTTTTTCTAAATCCTCATTAAATGGAAGATTATAACTTCATAATTTGTTCTATATCTCATTTTTAAAAGTATCTGTGAAGTGCAATAAAGCAAACAGCAATAAAACAATATATGCCTTTATTATTAATGTATGATAATTATGGCTTCTAAATGTATTAGTTGCTTAATAGTATATATTATAGGTAATTGCAGTAATACATAGAGCATTACAGTAAACATTTACTAAGTGTTTGTTTTGAACAAAGCATAATTCTGGGTATTGCAGAATAAAAAATGTGAATAAGACATAGTATCTGAATTTTAAGAGATCACAATCCATTAGGTAAACTATGCAAATACATTCTCTAAAGCACTAAACTTGTTAAATATTGATATTGTTAACTGCCTGAGACAAAATTTATTTTAAAACATTTTGAATAAAATTAGATATATTCAATTAAATGAGCTCATTAGAGTATCAGTAGCATTAATGCAACCTTAATATCTTTAACACTTTATTATGCATGTTATTATAAATTGTGTAATCATAATCTAAAATGTATAAAAATATTTCTTTTCTAAAAGTGGCATGGCTAAAACTTGAAAACATTATGTTAGGTGTATGTTATATAATTTTTTAAATGGAATGTCCACAATAAGCGCATACATAGAGACATAAAGGCATGGCTAAAACTTGAAAACATTATGTTAGGTGTATATTATATAATTTTTAAATGGAATGTCCACAATAAGCGAGTACATAGAGACATAAGTTGTTTTAATCGTTGCCTAGGCCTGGGAGTTAAGGGCATGATAACTAATTGATACATATTTTTCATTTTGAGTGAATAAAAATATTTTAGAGTTTATTTTGATGATAGTTTCATAGCTCTCTGAATATACCAAAATTCATTGACTTATATACTATAAATTGATTAATTGCATGATATAAAATATATCAATAAAGCTGTTCATAATTACTCTTTTTATTACTTCCATCATGGTAACCTCATCAGGTTCCCAAATACCTTATATAAAATAGGAATTTTTTAAAGTTTTTAAAATAAATTACTCACACCTCTCCTTCTTTCTTTTCTTATGGTTATCATCACTATCATTGTATTTATTTTTCTTGAATTTTACCAATAAGCCCTGTTAATTGTAAGCTTCATTATAAAGAGGAAATTAGTAAAGAAAATTAGCACTTTTGAGTATCTTCAATACAATGTATGTGATTCCAAATAATCAGGGACGGCTCAAAAACATTAAAATCTTCATTTCTGCTTAGTTCCTGAAATATTTCATTTGCAGTTGAGCCATTATTTGTTTTTCAAGTCCCTTAACTTTCCTATTTACTTTAAAAATATGAGATTTCCTGGAGGTATTCACACTTCTCTCTTACCTAATTAAGGGAGAAATCATATTATCTCCCTTTCCAGGATATCTATGGATTTTTACAAGCGAATCACTGCATTATTTACTCTTCATAGCTATAATTAGTCCAGATATTCAAGCCTTATTTTATTTCTATTGGTCTAAAAATGAACATATTTACTATCTATATCAGTCAATGTTCTAAAGTGCTACCTGGTTTAAGCAGAATAATAATTCAGTAAAGACTACTTGTTAACCCACAGAAATTTCTGAAATATCTGATGAAATGCAGTCAAGTTTAGGAGCATTGTACCCAAATTATACTTTCTAAGAGGTGATGTAAAGAACCTGACACCAAAGTCGCTTGACAATGGCCCCACACTCACCACTGCTGGCTCTTGGTACAGGGACTGATGTCAGAATTTCTCCCATCGCTGCCTCTAAAACCTGACATGTTTCTCAAGATAACTCGTGGATGACTGCTGCTGAGCGCATGACTTTTTCTCATCACCATCATCTTCCTAATCAATAAGCCCATGGGTGTTTCTTTTTTATGAAGCCCAGATTAAATGCCTGATATTAAGAACTGAAAAATGAGAAGGCCATAATTTGGAAATGTCATTGAAATCCTGCATTTATCGGTGCATGGATTTGTCCCTGGAACGCTCATTGTCCCAGGAGGCATGTATGGTCTCCTGGTTTAAGCTTGATCTTATTTTAGACTTTTACTTTAGTGATATATTTCATTTTTATTAAAAACAATTTAACTTAGAATTTATGTTGTTTGCCCCAAATGTAGTCCTGGTTAATAGTTTATTTTTTATTTTATTTTTTATTGTTGATAGTATTATAGATACCTCCCATTTCCCCTCCTTCCTGCCCCTCCTCTCAGCTCCTACCCAATGTCCTCCCCCCAGGTCTTCACTACCCCACTGCCCATGTCCATGGACTATGCATATGAATATATAAGTTCTTTGATTGATCTCTTCTCATCCCCCCATCAAGATATGTCAGTCTTTTCCATGCCTCCGTGATTCTGGTCTTATTTTGTTGGTCATCTGGTTAATATTTTTAAAAGCCCAGCCTAAACAACTGTATGGGACAGTATTTTCCATTTTGCAGAAGAAAGTACTAGTTTTCAATTTGGCAATTTGTTATAATCATACACACAGTAATTTCAATTCAATTCTCATTGGTTCTAAAACTTGGCTTGCTTTTCCTCCTAAATGTTCTTTATAATGATAGTTAGTAGAGAAGTGGGGAAAAAATCTTAGACTTGAGTTATTTGATAACTGAGGCTATCATGGTGACTTGGTTAATGTAATTCTTATTTGTATGGTCTTGCTACAATGTGCACATTAGATTCCCATTTTCCCTGGAGTTTCTGACACTTTGTTCTAAAGAATTTTAGAATCCGGTGTGTTTGGTCTTTCTTGCTTCACCCAAAATACTCTTTTGAAGTAATTAAACATGTATAGACCAATTAGACTTCAAAATACTTGTCTTAAGAAAATTGTTAATGAGGTGAAATGTACTATTTTTTTAATTTAATTTTGTTTTATTTCTTAAAGTATTACAAAGAGTATTACACATGTCTCCTTTTTCCCCCCCTTGACATTCCCCCGCCCAGCCTGAAAACAGCCCTCAGCCCCTCACTCAGACTGGCCAGGCACCCCAGTGGGAACCCCCACCCTGAAGGGAGTGTGTCCAGATGCAAACAGCCATCAGCCCCTCACCCAGGCTGGCCAGGCACCCAAGCGGGGCTCCCACCCTGATCCGGGACACCTTTCAGGGCAAACCAGCTGGCCCCCACCCGTGCACCAGGCCTCTATCCTATATAGTAAAAGGGTAATATCCAAACTGACCCTAACAGCAGAAAGACTGGGAATGACTGGTCACTATGACACACACTGACCACCAGGGGGCAGATGCTCAATGCAGGAGCTGCCCTCTGGTGGTCAGTGCGCTCTCACATGGAGGAGCTCTGCTCAGCCACAAGCCAGGCTGATGGCTGCCAGCACAGCGGTGGTGGTGGGAGCCTCTCCCCCCTCCTCAGCAGCACTAAAGATGTCTGACTGCCAGCTTAGGCCCAATCCCCCAGGGAGCAGACCTAAGCCAGCAGGGGGTCATCCCCCTAGGGGTCCCAGACTGTGAGAGGGCACAGGCTGGGCTGAGGGACCGCCCTTCCCCCCTTCCCCCCGAGTGCACAAACTTTTGTGCACAGGGCCTCTAGTCTTCATATATAGAAAAATTAATGATGTGATTTTCATCTTTATTATTTCGAAATGTGATACAGAATCAATTCAGTGTAAAGGTTATTACATGTATTTCTGCTTGTTTTTGGCTCATTCTCAGTATCTACCTCAAGTTTGCTTTCTATCAATTGTGTTGACAAAATGTTTGCTTCAATTACATACAAAACATGTAATTGTTAACACTATTTTCTCACCCCAAAAACGTATCAGAAACATTGAATGAATATGTGGAGGGGTAATTTGCTTTTCATCAAATTAGTTTGCCATTGTCAATATCATACATATAAAGTCCTGCACATTATTCTTCTTTAAAATATGTAAACAGCATGTTTTGGTATAGGCCTCTAAAACTCTATATATTGAAGCTTTATAAATTCTCGGTATCTAAACTGATGCTAACAACTGAGGAATATGCAATAGACTAACACAATTCCTTAATGTTGCCAACACCAATAAGGTTCCTTCTTGGCTAATCATTCTAATTCTGAGTCTTTCATAAAGCAGGAAAATTGCCTTGGGCTGTGCCTCACAACCAAACCAGAAGTGACAGATTTCTCTAGTTAATTGCAATGGCTGGTTGGCCTGGCAATTCATTTTACAGAATGGACTAGAATGTCCCCAGAGGGACCTGGTAGACAAACTAAGATAAATAAATAAATACATTAATTAATTAATTAATTCATAGACTATAGTTAATATTTGTTGATTGTAAGAAATAAACTTACATTTTCATATGAAAAATCTTAAAATATATATTTTGCCAGAACTGCCTTCGTTGCACATTTTTAAATTTAGTTTTAGTGCCTAGTTTGACAGATATACGTATTAGATTTTGAAAGGATATGAATATGACACTACTGAATTTTTTTGTCCTAATTAATGCACATGTAATCCAATTTAATTGATTAGAAACATTCAATTTACTGAAAATTAGACATGACAAATACCAATTGTTGATTGCTCTGATGTTGCTTATGGATTAATGATCGTTTTACTTTATATTCATGGTTGCATGAGGTTTTGTTGGCATTTCTTTGACATTGTACTTAGAAAAAATATATATCTACTAGAGGCCCAGTGCACAAAATTTGTGCATTGGGTGGGGGGGTCCCCTCAGCCTAGCCTGCACCTTCTCCAATCTGGAACCCCTCGGGGGATATCCGACTGCCAGCAGTCGGACATTCCTCTCACAATCCGGGAACGCTGGCTCCTAACTGCTCACCTGTCCACCTGCCTGATTGCCCTTACTGGCCCCCCTACCAGCCTGATCACCTCTAACCACCGCTGCCTGCCAGCCTGGTTGTCCCTAACTGCCCCCCCTGCCAGCATGGTCACCCCTTACTGCCCCCCTGCTTGTCTGGTCACCCCCAACAGCCCCCCTGTGCCCCACTCTGCTGGCCTGGTTGCCCTTCATGCCCCCCCTTGCTGGACTGGTAACCCCTTGCTGCTCCCCCACCCCCCGCTGGCCTGGTTGCCCCCAACTACCCCTCCTGCCAGCCTGGTTGCCCCACGCAGCCTGCTGTTCAGTCATTTGGTCATTTCTCACTAACCCCCCTGCTGGCCTTGTCACTCCACTCAGTCTGTTCAGTTGTCCGTTTGGTCGTCTGTTCAGTTGCAATGGCCCCTGGCTCTTTATATATATAGATACTTTGATGTCAATGAAAAATTAACTCAAATATTTATACTTTTTTACTAAATTATAATTATATACTATCTTTGTACAGGAAAAAATGCTTCTAAACATACCATTGTTTATATTAACCTAGGAGCTAAGTCATAGAGAGGTGGGTTAAAAATTTCTGTTGGATATAATTCCTGGTAACAGAATGATTTTCAAGTTCAAAGTATTGTCCATTGAAATAAAATAGTGACAAACTTCTCTTCAATTTTAGCAAATATGTTGGCACTTGGCTTCTATAACTACAAATAATTTAAAGTAAAATTATTTGTGAAAGTGATTTGTATATATTGCTAAAAATAATACAACATAATTTTAATTACATATTTTTGAGGAAAATTATTTTAAAATATGAAGAAGATATAGAGCAATAAGTTGTTTGAGAGAACGAGAGGGTACTTAACAGAAATGATAGTTCATAAGTGGCTTGAAACTTTTGTCATTTGTAAGTAGAATACACGTAAAAGAGATAAAGATGAGCTAAAATACTATAACTAAGAAACCCCCAAAAAGGATGGCTTCACAATATAAAAGCTTAATTTTTCCTCATATAACTGCCTAGAAATGAATTGTCTAGGCTTGAGGGACAGTTCTGCCTTAAAGTGTCTTTCTGAGGTTCAACTTTTTTCTAAGAATTTGCTCTGACATCCTCTAAGGCAGGGGTCAACAAACAGATCAGGTGCTAAATCCTGCCCGCTGTTTTTTATTTTTGTTTTTTGATGTATGTGT
Organism: Myotis brandtii; assembly: GCF_000412655.1. Classification (NCBI taxonomy): domain Eukaryota; kingdom Metazoa; phylum Chordata; class Mammalia; order Chiroptera; family Vespertilionidae; genus Myotis; species Myotis brandtii. Next base: position 440,347 of record NW_005367809.1, on the reverse strand, counting down.
GTGTGTGTGTGTGTGTGTGTGTGTGTGTCTAATTGAAGTTTTATTGTAACACAGCTATACCAATTATATATATTGTTTATGCCTGCATTTGTGATACAATGCATGCATTGTTTTACATGAATGTGCAGCACTCATAATGGGATTTGAATCCTTATAAGAAGAGGAAGAGAGATGAGACCTTTCACTCTGTAGGCACAAAGTGGTTACCTGAGCATACAGTGAATTGTGAGGTATCTACAAGGCCAGAAAGAGGGCCCTCAAGATTGATATGCAGGTGCCTTGATCTTGGACTTTTCAGTCTACATAAATAAATGTCTTTTATTTAAGCCACCAAGTCTATGGATTATTTTGTTGTCATAAAACCAAGCTGACTGAGAAAGAAAGTTATAGTTATCATGGGATACTTATTATAAAGATACTAGAGGCCTGGTGCACAGACTCATGCACTGGTTTGATATGCAGGTGCCTTGATCTTGGACTTTTCAGTCTCCATAAATAAATGTCTTTTATGTAAGCCACCAAGTCTTTGTTTGTTTGGTTTTTTTTGTCATAAAACCAAGCTGACTGAGACAGAAAGTTATAGTTATCATGGGATACTTATTATAATGATACTAGAGGCCTGGTGCACAGACTCACGCACTGGTGGGTCCCTTGGTCTGGCCTGCGGGGATCGGGCCAAAACCGGCTCTCCGACACCCTCTGAGAGGTCCCAGATTGAGAGAGGGCAGTTCTCAGGTGATGCACCCTGGAATCGGGCTCCCTCCTCTCAGCAGCTCCTGCATTGAGCATCTGCCCCCTGGTGGTCAGTGCATGCCATAGCTAATAGTCAGAGCGTCTGCTCCCTGGTGGTCATT